>NC_061096.1:66309630-66380432 GCF_015104395.2 Macrobrachium nipponense
CTACTATTCAATATTTGCCAATCATAATTACATGTGAGCGGCAGTTTGTAGCTCTATGTCACTCAGAGGGCGATATCATGAGGCGATATCGAGGTCAACAGATAAATATTTGCTCTGATATGATATTTTGAGAGAAAGGGCCAGTTTTTTTTATCGTAGATAATGTGTATTCTAATAGGACAGACGAGTATATTTCTCACTTCCACCTAAAAGTCACATAAGACATTATGCGACAATTATTCACTATGCCACTCGCAGGTCAGTAGAGGCGTTGAACAAATATGTAAAATAACTCCTAATTTTTTTTGCAATATTACTTCAGGGCATGTTTATTTAGACATTATTAAGTTCAAATCCACCAATAACTAAAAATCGATAATTTCTCGAAAATCGGCTGTCGCTGCCGCAGACCTTAAGTAGAAGTCTGGTCTTTTAAGGCACTGTATACAGCAACCAAGACGATTTTGGTCCATTTTCCATTCAAAATAGTTGTTTACCTCTAGTGAGTATCTTCATACCTGGTGTACAAGGATTCCGTGGTCTCATGTGTCATAAGACAGTGAGGATTTAAGTTATAATGTAATGGAAAAAATATTCCTTTAATCATTAGTGATTTATTTAGGAACTGATTCATCATCCACCTCTAATATCTTTATACTACTATTGTAAGTGTGATTGGAACTAAAATATTTTGTTGTGGACACGAATGCTTGGCAGTGTAGCCAGTCCCTTGTTTTGTGTATCTTTCACTGAGTATGGGAGCGCTGCCCTGAATCTTTCGTCTGCATTTAGGTAACACTAAAAGACTGTAAGAATCACGAATGCTCTCGTGTGAGGACGTCAACCGGTCCACCCTTTCCTTTTGGCTATTTTACCAAATTATTAATACAAATTATTATCTAGTCCAGGAGTTCTGAAGACTAGGTAAATTAACCAAGTCCAGGAGACTAGGCCTGGGAGAAATTTGGCATGATGTACTGAGTAATAAGGAAACAAGCTGAGTACCAGGAATTCTCTTCAATACCCCTAAAATGGAAATCAGCACTTCAATTGCCTCCCAGTGGGAAGACATAACCTAGCCTCATCAGTAATAAGACCCATACACACAAGGAATGTCATGTAATAGCAGGTAGGACAGGCCTACCCTAATTCCCAGGCAGCGTAAAGGTCATTAGTCTTCATACCCACCGTGTTAACTATGACACTACCAATCTCCGACCCCTGTCTCCAGGCAAGAAGACTGACAGTGCATATGTATAGTAGTACCTAGTATTATTATTCTCGTATCTTAATGTCATGGCGAGGGAAAAATCCGCTCGTGACAATCCTAGTAGACAATAGTATAACAGAAAAAAATTCGATCTTAAATCTCCCCCTTGAAACGTACTAGCTGTATTTTGCGCATGCGCACCAAGATATAAATTACGTAACCATGACGTCAAACGAGGGAGCGGCTGCATTGCGCCAAGTTTGAGATTCAAAGAAATTCAGAAGTGTCTGCAAATATTATTTCTGATTATTCAGAATTGCGAACAGAGATAAAGATCGCCAAGCAATATTTGATCTCAATGAATTACAGGGAACCATTTCTTTCGATTCCCTCGAAAGTTTAACGAAAGGCCAACTGCAGAAGAAATGTCGGAAACTCGGGATAAGAGGTGTGTGGGTCACGAAGAAAGAACTTAGAAAAATGAATGGTGTTTAAATCAAGCCGAACCTCTATTAACTCTGCTGGAAACTTATCCACAACTGACGGGACAAACTCTGATCTATCTCAGCGACTGGAAAAGTTCATTCAAGAGACTACTTCGAACTTTCGAGCTGTGAATGAACGTTTGGACATTAAGAACAAAGAACTTTAAATTCTCAAGAATCAACTACTCACAGCTCTTGAAACTGCGGGATAAAGTTCGATATCTTGAAGCCACAACTACTATAGATACTGAAGAGTCTCCTGTGACACCAGAGAAGTTAGGAAGATCGTACTGTTGGGGAACTCAACGTTAAGGAACATTCGGACCAGCGAGTCGAGTGTCTGAACAATAGTTCGAACTGTAGACGAAGCTAATTTGGGTTTGTTATTTTCCTATACATAAATGTAAACTTCATGCTGGCATGGAAGACCTTATGGAAAAGAATAGTAATATAAACGATAATATTCTTCATGACTTAGGTGCTCTTGTTGCTGAACTAAAGGCAAAAATGAAAATGTGTGTTTGTTTGTGAACTGGTTCCAGACCTACATGGAAATCAGGATCGCGTTGAAAATTATAACTTTAAATTAGATGAATGGAGTTCTAAAAATGGAGTTTCATTTATAGGTGCAGACTTGTTCTTTAAAATAGGCACGGGAGATCACGACATAAGTTGTTACCCTTCAGTAAGAGAAATCTCCAGATGAAGAGCCATTAGGCTTGTTGATGTTATTGTTAAATCATGTCCAGGTATCGCTCGTGATAACTGGTCAGAAATAAAGTGAAATTATGTTTCTTGTTACCAGTAAGAATAATGGAGCATTCCCTGAGGTCAATAGCTATCATTTGCAAAGTCACTCAACTTCTATAAAACGTAATTTTGAGAGAAACGAAATAGAGATATGTTTCATAAACAAACAGGCAGTCAGTAGAGAGCACTGTTAATGGTGGAATGTCAGGGAGAACTAATTTCTTTTATCAGAATGGTAATAATCATAGCGTAATAGTAAGATACCATGTCAATTATAATTCTAATTATAATCGACAGCTTTGGTGCGGTAACTGTTGAAAATGAGGTCAGAGTAAGTTTTGTCGAGAAGGTGTTTTCGTAGGTCGGGCGATGAAGACATACATAACCGCAAGTACACCGAGAAAGGAAATCTATATTAATATAGCTCATGTTAATGCAAGGTCCCTAATAAAATGTCCTGATGAATTAAAATCGTTGATAGTCAACAAGAAGGCTACAATTTGTTTAGATGCGATGGTGGACGAGGTGGAGGTGCCTGAATCTGTTAGAAATGACCTGAGATGTGTTCAAATGAAGAATATAATTCCGTCGTGTAAATAAGGATTCTAAGATGTCTGGGTGAAAATACAATTGCGCAAATTACCAACCATAATTCTGGGATCCCTTTACCGTCACCCAATTATCCAATAAATACATTTGATTATCATACATGAAATCGCAGTCATATTAACGCAAAACAAAAACTTTCCTTCTTATTGGGTGACCTGAACGATGATCAGCTGAAAAATCGGCCTAAATTAAGCAATATTATAAACTTATTAATTTTGGCTCAGGTCATTGATAAGCCTACCCGTATCACCCCTTATTTTCAAAGTCTCTCATAGACGTATTAATTAGAAGTAAAAAGGAGATAATAAAAAAAGATAGAAGTAGCTTCTTGTCCTCTCTCTGAAATTGATGTAAATAAACCCAAACGGAAACGTGATGTCAAAACATTTCTAATCTTGAAGAATTAGACCCTAAGACTTTTTGTCATAATTGATTGATAAAATCCTAGTGCTTAGTGGTATCTAAAATACAGATGACGTTTAGACTCTTGCGCTCCTATTGTTACTCAGGAAATGACCAGACCACCAACTCCAGGGATCACTGAGGAAATAAAAACAAAAGAAAAAAGAAGATCAATTAAAGAAAATTTTTGATAATTGAAATAGATTCGATCATTTTGATGAGTATAATAGATCCCAGTAAAAGGTAGCATCCTTAATTCGCTCAGCTAGAATAAATATCAATAACAAATAATTTTACGAATGTAAACGAAATAAAGGAAACCCTTGGAAAGTAAGAGAAAAGATCTTACCAAGTAAAAGCAAAGGTTCAAGGTTCATCAATGTTAGTGATGCTATTGAATCGGCAGACAAATTCAACGAATTCTTTGCCAATGTGGGTCAAACCGTTTTTGAAGAAATACAGAGACAAAATTTAGCTATTGTGAACTCCGATGCAGCCCCTCGTTCAACTACAAAACAATCATTTACGTACTTTCGACCCCAACCTGTCAGCGTAGAAACTAATAATAATCGTAAAAAATCTAAAGAATAAGATAGTTGTGGAATAGATGAAATGAATAGTAAATTTTAAAAGATCCTCTCCCTGTTTTTAGTATTTTATATAACCGTCATTAATACATCAATCGTGACTGGCATTTTCCAAGTGATTGGGAGTATGCTCTTGTTTGCTCTGCATTAAAGGGAGGCGATAGTGAAGATCCTGGACAATATCGTCCCATTTCTCTTCTACCGATTTTGTCAAAGGTCTTAGAAAGAGTAGTGTCAGTGATCAGGTGCATGAATATCTGTTAACTAATTAACAGTTTAAAAATAATCTAATACATCATTCACATATCATTAACTGGCAACATACATACATACATACATACATACATACATATATGCACACAAGTTCTTACTTTAGCCTAAAGCCTTACTTGAGCAAAAACCCTAAATTCAGCCAAAAGCCCTTAATTACTTGAGCCTGAAACCTTACTTTAGTGAAAAGTCTTACTTTAACAAAAGCTCTTAATTTAGCCAAAGTCTAGTTTTTGCAAAATCTTACTTCCTCCATTCCCATTATATATATATATATATATATATATATAATATATCTATATATATGTATATATATATGCATTCTGAATAATGCAATATAAAAAACAAAAAACTTCCTTAGAATTCACACAAGCTCGGTCACATGAGGCTTATGAATTAACACAATTACAAATATCCCCATGCATGTAACTGCCTTATTCGGATTAATAATAATAGAATTCGTGAATTAAAATCAGAATGATAAGAAAATTAATAATATGGACACCTATACAGTCAAGATTCCCACCAAAATGCTTAAATCGGCCTCACAGATCGAGGAGGTTTGCTTGTCATTAAAACTGATCCTCCACACAAGGTGCAGTACCTTTATATCACTATTGGATGCACCTTCTATTCTGCTCCTTTGAACGACGTTAAGGTCGAGTTTGTACATTTTTAATTATTTTGTTATTTGCTCTATTCACCCGTGCAATAATTCTTTATAGGCTTCTGTCTTGTTCTCTAAGAGCCATAATTCGGAAAAGCATTTTCATCCAACCAGCCAATGGGCGAATGGCTTTCAAAACCTTCCAGTCACTAACTAGCCAATGAGAGAAGGCGACAGATAAGAATTTTGTGGGTCTTGGCCTGCTCTGGTCGACGTCTTCTTGGAAATTGGAATTTGGGTGCAGTTTCTAAACGGCAGTGTTGATAGGTAGTCGACCATTCCGAGCGGTCCTTTATCTTTTTATGGGGAAAAGTTTGCAATACCTTGACTTTTATTCTGTGAGTGGGTAAGGCACTTTGGACCTAAGTGCTAAGGCAAAGTACGCCTTATAAACATCAAGCATTTCCCCTGTGGTCGTTTATAAAACAAGTGAGGGGTTTGAAAGTACTTCGTTAAGTTTTCTTCCGGTGAAGCTGGACACGAAAAAAACGAAGGAGGGGAAGGGGGTTGGGGGGGCGGGGGGAGTGTGGGGTGTTGGGGAACGACACAGGAATGAAAGAAAACTTAAGTAAGTAAATGCTGAACTTTTGGCTAATAACCTGTAGTATTCACCCAATTTAAAGGTTTGGATGGGTGTGCATCATTGTGAGGACAGAATCCCAGTAATTGTCGAGAATTAGAGTCCTATCTGGGTCCTATTGGAGTCCTATTTGGTATCTGCTATATCCTGTGGTTTTTATCTTATCGGGAGACTTATTTAGGTCTTAGAATCCTATATGAATCCTATCAAAGTGCTATAGTAATGACTGTTACTTGTTGTTCCCAGCAAGATGGAATAACATAAGGTGTGTTCACCGAGGGATCCGATCGCTAATTTCCCTCTCCCAGTGACGTCACTGGAGCACATCGACTGGGCGATGCACTTTTCATTCCGTCAGTTGCGGTGGG
The DNA here is from genome assembly GCF_015104395.2 of Macrobrachium nipponense. Taxonomy (NCBI): domain Eukaryota; kingdom Metazoa; phylum Arthropoda; class Malacostraca; order Decapoda; family Palaemonidae; genus Macrobrachium; species Macrobrachium nipponense. The sequence goes on from NC_061096.1 coordinate 66,315,559, forward strand.
TGTGTATTCCATATTTAGGTGCACTAATAGTTCCAGACAGAAAGGGATTTGTTTTCACAGGTTCCCTAAAGACCCCGAGGTGTCCAAAGTATGGATTAATGCATGTAAAAGAAGTGATAGCATTAATGTTAAGGATGCCAGGATTTTTTCTGTCCATTTCCGGACAGAAGATGACAAAAGAAATCTTCAACATGAACTGCTACCACAACTTTGCCAGAGAAGTTATCACAGATTAAAGAAAACCGCAGTTCCCTCTTTAAATTTACCTGTTAAGCACATAGTCAGGTATGGTTTAAAAATTTGTTTACAATCTCACTAGAGCAATAATTAGTGACATATCTTCGGTTGATAAGTAGCCTGGACTAAATTCTGGAAATGAAGTACAAACCTAGAATAGGCCTAGCTTATCCAATGAATGAAAGAAATTATCGGTTAGGCATTATCTTATCCAATTTCTTTTCTTTTATACTTTCATTTTATGAATGTAAAGTTGTTCGAACAGGTGATTAGACCTATGCGTAATGACTTACTTCTGAGTACTACGTCTTCCTGTGCAGACAAGAATTAGGCCTAGATCTTTTATTTCTTAAGAACCCCACTAAGGGATATCGTGAGGTCTGAGTATAGACTGAGTTCGAGTGTAGACTGAGGAATTTCTCGTTAGGTAAGAACATCTTAAGCAATGACAGTCATAATGTCGCTCCCAATGTATGAGTAATACTAGTGTTATGGAACCAGGTAAGTCTTGGGTTTCCAAAACCCCAGAAGAAAGTGACTCCAGTCATGTTGACTTAGACTCTGAATTATGTATCTCTGCTCATCTCTAGATGAGGATTTCTCAGGTAGGTCTACCTAATGAGCTGGAGGAAGAGGATTTTGTAGATCTTGGAGTAGAGTGAAAATGGTATAGAAATTGAAGCCTTGAATTATCTGGGAGGTTATATAGCTCATAAGTACAAAAGTAAATATCCTTCCTTAGGATTCCCAGAAATTGAAGGCCTAAACAACGACTGGATCTCCAAAGTGAGGAGGAAAGATGTTTAGGCCCAGTCCTCAATTTGTCAGTAATTGAAAGGAAATGGAATAACTCTTTAAATCTTTTCACGGGGAACAGTTCAAACCAGGCGTTGATGGGATTACGAAATTAGTTAATATTTTCAGGGAATTAAACATTAATGCTCCAGAGGAAGTAATGAAGTTCTTTATTAGGTGCAGAATACATTTTAGGGTGAAGATATTAAATGCTGAAAGGAAACCAGAATTTCTTAAAGGTGTAAACTAAATGAAAAAAATTCTTCAGTAATTTTTGGTAAATAAAAGAACAATACGCTAATTCAGTAAAAGCCTGGAAAGTTTTTTTTTTTTTTATATATATATTCATTCACCCTCGTTACTTTCGTTATTCGTATTCCAACAAGATTATATTAAGTATTGTAAGGTCTTGGATATCTTTATATAACTGACTGACTGACTGACTTTGACTTTTCCTGTATGGAAATTGTGAACACCAGCATAGCAACAGATTACTGTCAAAACATAATCAAGTGCACTGCCCAGACGACGCGCACCTGTGACGTCACAGTGCGGGAACCGAGCGACCGACGATCTCGCCTTGTTATTCCATCTTGGTTGCCAGGGTGGTTAGGGAGCAGTTAGTGGGCGGAGTTTCGTCATTTCGGCAAAAGCGAGCCCTTGGCACAGCTTATGGTTCCACATCGCCGGCGGTATTCCGTTAATATCGAACAGTTTCTGTTATTACCGTTTACAACAGCAATTGGTGTCGCTACGTAATCGTTAAATTAGATTAATTAAGTGCTGACCCAATTTTACCTGTAGTCAACTTAAGCTCGGAATAGGCATAGCAATTCTACAAGGAGGCTTCATGAGTCTAGGATAGGCCGACCTTCACGATGGATCGATTTTATTATAGGGTTGTAAAAGCCCCCCCCACCCCCACCCTCTCTCTCTCTCTCCTCTCTCTCTCTCCTCTCTCTCTCGTCTCTCTCTCTCTTCTCTCTCTCTCTCTCTCAGGCGGTTCTATAGGCAAGAGACCGTGCAGGCATAAAGCAGTCACAATTATAAACCATATCTCTCTCTCTCTCTCTCTCTCTCTCTCTCTCTCTCTCTCTCTCTCTCTCGGAATAGCTTATATTCCTCTTACTGTTTTAATAATAACTGTAATAATACCTTTATTCCACAATATTAGTTTGTTTAAAATTCAACCTCTGCTGATTAAAGTAATATACACATAGATTTATATTTAAATATCCATTAAAAGTATTATACATAAAAATCATAGATGCATCAAATATTAACAAAAACACATTATTATTAGTAAAATAATTTTCCTAAACTTGGTCAGAATTACAGATATAATACAAAATTAGGATATAAATGTAACTTTAAACATTTGGCTCCTAAATCCATGCTGTGTATCTGACAGGTAATTAACAGATGGTATTCATACAGCTGATCACCGACTCTACTCTTTCTAAGACCTTTGACAAAATCGGTAGAAGAGAAATGGGACGATAATTATTGTCCAGGATCTTCACTATTGCCTCCCTTCAATGCAGAGCAAACAAGAGCATACTCCCAATCCCTTCGAAAAATGCCAGTCACGATTGATGTATTGATGACGGTTATGTAAAATACTAAAACAGGGAGAGGATCTTTTAGAAATTTACTATTCATTTCATCTATTCCACAACTATTCTTATTTTTTAGATTTTTTCCGATTGTTATTACAGTTTCTGCGCTGACAGGTTGGGGTCGAAAGCACGTAAATGATTGTTTCGTAGTTGAGGGAGGGGCTCCATCGGAGTTCACAATACATAGCTAAATTTTGTCTTTCTTCCAAAACGGTTTGACCGAAATTGGCAAAGAATTCATTGAATTTCTCTGCTGATTCAACTGCATCACTAACATTGATGAACCTTGAACCTTTGCTTTTACTTGGTAAGATCTCTTCTCTTACTTTCCAAGTGTTGCCTTTATTTAGTTTACATTCGTAAAATTATTTGTTATTGATATTTATTCTAGCTGAGCGAATTAAGGATGCTACCTTTTACTGGGATCTATTATACTCATCAAAATGATCGACTCTATTTCAATTATCAAAAATTTTCTTTAATTGATCTTTTTTTCTTTTGTTTTTATTTCCTCAGTGATCCCTGGAGTTGGTGGTCTGGTCATTTCCTGAGTAACAATAGGAGCGCAAGAGTCTAAATATGACTTAAATGTACTTGTTAGGATTTTAACTTTTTTATTAATGTCATCTGTATTGAAGATACCACTAAGCGTTTATTAACGTCATCTGTATTGAAGATACCACGAAGCACTGGGATTTTATCAATCAATTTATGACAAAAAGTCATAGGGGTCTAATTCTTCAAGATTCGAAATGTTTTGACATCACGTTTCCGTTTGGGTTTATTTACATCAATTTCAGAGAGAGGACAAGAAGCTACTTCTATCTTTTTTTATTATCTCCTTTTTACTTCTAATTAATACGTCTATGAGAGACTTCGAATAAGGGGTGATACGGGTAGGCTTATCAATGACCAGAGCAAAATTTAATAAGTTTATAATATTGCTTAATTTAGGCCGATTTTTCAGCTGATCATCGTTCAGGTCACCCAATGAGAAGACAAGTTTTTGTTTTGCGTTAATATTGACTGCGATTTATCATGTATGTAATCAAATGTATTTATTGGAATATTTGGGTGACGGTAAAGGGATCCCAGAATTATGGTTGGTAATTTGCGCAATTGTACTTAAACAGAGACATCTAAGATTCCTTTAATCGACGGAATTATATTCTTCAATAATTTTGAACACATCTCGGCTCATTTCTAACAGATTCAGGCACCTCCACCTCGTCCACCACCGCATCAAAACAAATTGTAGCCTCCTTGTTGACTATCAACAATTTTAATTCGTCAGGACATTTTATTCGGGACCTTGCATTAACATGAGATATATTAAGATTACGTTTTATAGAAGTTGAGTGACTTTGCAAATGATACCTATTGACCTCAGGGAATGCTCCATTATTCTTACTGGTAACAAGAAACATCATTTCACTTTATCTCTGACCAGTTATCACGAGCGATACCTGGACATGATTTAACAATAATATCAACAAGCCTAATAGCTCCTCATCTAGAGATTTCTCTTGCTGAAGGGTAACGTAACAACTTCTGTCGTGATCTCCCGTGCCTATTTTAAAGAACAAGTCTGCACCTATAAATGAAACTCCATTTTTAGAACACCATTCATCTAATTTAAAGTTAAAATTTTCAACGCGATCCTGATTTCCATGTAGGTCTGGAATCAGTTCACAAACATAAACACACATTTTCATTTTTTGCCTTTAGTTCAGCAACAAGAGCACCTGAGTCATGAAGAATATTATCGTTTACATTACTATTCTTTTCCATAAGGTCTTCCATGCCAGCATAAAGTATACATTTATGTATAGGAAAATAACAAACCCAAATTAGCTTCGTCTACAATTCAAACTATTGTTCAGACACTCGACTCGCTGGTCCGGATGCTCCTTAACGTTGAGTCCCCCAACAGTAGGATCTTCCTTACTTCTCTGGTGTCACAGCAGATTCTTCAGTATCTATAGTAGTTGTGGCTTCAAGATATCGAACTTTATCCTGCAGTTCCAAGAGCTGAAAGTAGTTGATTCTTGAGAATTTAAAGTTCCTTGTTCTTAATGTCCAAACGTTCATTCACAGCTCGAAAGTTCGAAGCAGTCTCTTGAATGAACTTTTCCAGTCGCTGAGATAGATCAGAGTTTGTGACTGTTACTCAGCCTCCCGGGCTGGGTTCCCAGACGTGCGATAATTATCGTACAAGTACGATAATTTTACCCTCGGTACGATAAACGATAACGAGCGTACGATATACGATAATTCGCGATATATGTAAGATAATTACTGGAAATGTACGATAATTTAAACCTTTTCGTCAACTTATAGGAATTTAGAAGATTCGCCGCCTGAAAATAAGTAAAGTTTAAAAGGAGCAGAAGGCAAAACAGAAGATATAGAAAGTTAACTGACAAATATGTACCTCTCTCTCTCTCTCTCTCTCTCTCTCTCTCTCTCTCTCTCTCTCTCTCTCTCTCTCTCTCTCTCTCTCTCTCTCTCTTTGATGGTGATGAATAAGGCAGTGAAGTCATTTTGTTTCTGTATACATATTTTTCGTTTTTGTTATTAGTGCGATGATAACGAACAATTAGCGAGTCCTTCATAAACAGTATAGTACTGAACTTTTAGTTTAGTTTTCATTGATAATAATACTGATGATTATTAACAGTGATCTTTTTGTCGTATTTTTCCATTTCATTTTCATTGATGTAATACTGATGATTAGTAATGGCTATCAGTGAAGAATTGAAAGTAAACAATTATATGATTTTACTGCATGTTTTTTTTTTTTTTAATGGTGTTGTAATGTGATGTTTAAGAACAATTGGCAATTTTCTTAAAGCAATACTCATGTTAGTAGTGATTTTTTTCTTTTTTAAAGTTTACATTGGTGACATAGAATGACAATAACAATCACTGAAGTACTAAATAGGTTACTTTGTACAGCCTACAGAAAAGTTATCTTTTTGTTCTATTTTTTTTTTTTTTTGTCATTATTAGCAATAAATAGAAATGACATTACAATTTTTCTATTTAGCCTTACATTAATAGATATAAAGATTATTGCTGTAGGTGAAATACAGCTATATTATATGAAAAATTTACGATAATTCTAATAAAAATACGATAATTTGAAGAGGTTTGGTACGCTAATTAGGTCTGATACATCTGGGAACCCAACTTGTCCCGTCAGTTGTGGATAAGTTTCCAGCAGAGTTATTAGAGGTTCGGCTTGTTAAACACCATTAATTTTTCTAAGAGTTCTTTCTTCGTGACCCACACACCTCTTATCCCGAGTTTCCGACATTTCTTCTGCAGTTGGCCTTTCGTTACACTTTCGAGGGAATCGAAAGAAATGGTTCCCTGTAATTCATTGAGATCAAATATTGCTCGGCGATCTTTATCTCTGTTCGCAATTCTGAATAATCTGAAATAATATTTGCAGACACTTCTCCTGAATTTCATTGAATCTCAAACTTGGCGCAATGCAGCCGCTCCCTCGTTTGACGTCATGGTTACGTAATTTATATCTTAGTGCGCATGCGCAAAATACAGCTAGTACGTTTCGAGGGGGAGATTTAAGATCGAATTTTTTTCTGTTCTACTATTGTCTACTAGGATTGTCACGGGCGGATTTTTCCCTCACCATGACATTAAGATACGAGAATAATAATACTAGGTACTACTGTACATATGCACTGTTGTCAGTCTTTTTGCCTGGAGATAGGGGTCGGAGAATGGTACTGCTACTGTGTCATAGTTAACACGGTGGATATGAAGACTAATGACCTTTACGCTACCTGGGAATTAGGGTAGGCCTGTCCTACCTGCTATTACATGACATTCCTTGTGTGTATGGGTCTTATTACTGATGAGGCCAGGTGATGTCTTCCCACTGGGAGGCAATTGAAGTGCTGTTTTCCATTTTAGGGGTATTGAAGAAAATTTCTGGTACTCTGCTTGTTTCTTTATTACTCAGTACATCATGCCAAATTTCTCCCAGGCCTAGTCTCCTGGACTTGGTTAATTTACCTAGTCTTTAGAACTCCTGGACTAGATAATAATTTTTATTAATAATTTGGTAAAATAGCCAAAAGGAAAGGGTGGACCGGTTGACGTCCTCACACGAGAGCATTCGGGATTCTTACATGGTCTTTTAGTGTTGCCAAAATGCAGACGAAAGATTCGGGCAGCGCTCCCATACTCAAAGTGAAAGATACACAAAACAAGGGACTACTATGAGATTCAGGGCCTCTGTAACACGGTTTTTTCGCAATAACTTTTTATCTATGCATTTCATAAATATAACGCTTATTCAGAATACATATTATTCAACACATAAATTTTGAGTATTCTGCACTACGTAGGTTGAATAAATTTGGTACTTATAATGTAAAAGTGACCTTTTTTTGAAGACGGGCCAACTTAACTCAGAGAAAAGGTTTCGAACGCACTCGTTACGTAACTTATGACATCATTTCTTCCCTCTTTCTCGATGGATGATTGGCTGTACGTAACGAAGGCTAAACCTCTGGCAACAATGACATACAAATTTAAATACAAGCAAAGCAGTACACCTTTCTGAACTCTGGAACCTCCCCACTGATAATTGTCAAATAATGACAACAAACAACAAAATATGTTAATAAATACAAAACACTTCGATTATTAGTCTAACTCCCAAAATAAGTTTTCCAAAGAAATTACAGTCTACTTTATAGGTCACAATCAGATTGACAAGATGTAGGGAATAGTTGGTAATTACCAAAAACATAGTAGACAAGCTTGATTTGATAACTGCTATATCCAATGTCAAGCAATTTTTATTTATTGGCTATCTACCTATTTGCTGAAAAAAATAGCCGGTACCGTATATTGGCTTTAAACCTTCACCAATAATTATCGTCAGAATGGTGACTTCATGAGGCCTCACCCACTTTCGCCTCGTTATAATTCCGGATAACACTGAAGGCTACCATGGGCATTGTTGGATTAGAAAATTTAACTTCTGGCTATAAAAACTAATTTCTCGAGTAGGTGTAAGAAGTGCTAAATGATCCTCAAGGATCCCAGCAGTTGGTTTAAACGTTTAATTCATGTATATTACTGCTATACTGTTGCGGCACTACTGCTACAGTAGTATTACTACGCTAGCACCCACATCTATGTATCGTTCCGCCATTCATAAAGTCTTTGGGTTTCTGAGCCGATGGCATTTCTGTCTGGTGGATGGGCGGGGCAACATTTAGTCAGAAGGTGTTTGTTTACCTTGCTTACGTAATGAATGTTTTCAGACTCTTGGCTCGTAATCATTGGCCATGGCGTCGGCTAGTTCATTTTTACTCTATAAAAATCAAAACTATCGGGTTAGGTTTTATTGACAAATGCTGACAAAATTTGTGTGTGGTTGTAAAATTATACACATGTCAACTTTCAGCTACATCCGATGCTTTGACAAGGAGCAAAGTCCAAAAAACAGTGTTACAGAGACCCTGAATCTTATAGCAGCTACACTGCCAAGCACTCGTGTCCACAACAAAAACGAAAATATTTTAGTTCCAATCACACTTACAATAGTAGTATAAAGATATTAGAGGCGGATGATGAATCAATTCCTAAATAAATCTCTAATGGTACTATAACTTAAATCCTCACTGTATTATGACACATGAGACCACGGAATCCTTGTATACCAGGTATGAAGATACTCACTAGAGGTAAACAGCGATTTTGAATGGAAAATGGACCAAAATAGTCTTGGTTGCTGTATACAGTGCCTTAAAAGACCAGACTTCTACTTAAGGTCTGCGGCAGCGACAGCCGATTTTCGAGAAATTATCGATTTTTAGTTATTGGTGGATTTGAACTTAATAATGTCTAAATAAACATGACCTGAAGTAATATTGCAAAAAAAAAAATTAGTTGAGTTATTTTACATATTTGTTCAACGCCTCTACTGACCTGTGAGTGGCATAGTGAATAATTGTCGCATAATGTCTTATGTGACTTTTAGGCGGAAGTGAGAAATATACTCATCTGTCCTATTAGAATACACATTATCTACGATATAAAAAAACTGGCCCTCTCTCTCAAAAATATCATATCAGAGCAAATATGTATCTATTGACCTCGATATCACCTCGTGATATCGCCCTCTGAGTGACATAGAACTACAAACTGTCGCTCAATGTAATTATGATTGCAAATATTGAATAGTAGAAAGTTGAGAAATATACGTCAGTGTCCCACTAAAATTATCCATTTTCTTCAATTAGGGCTTCTACGTTCTTTACAAAAAATATGGAATCATTGATATAATTATCTATGTATCTTGATATTTTGAACTCTTCATCGTCGTATCACATACGTACGATGGCAACATGTATACATATAATATTTTGTATGTCTTGACATATTTTTATTATGCATTTTCAGATCAATACAATTATATAAGCGTAGTTAACAGTACTGTGTAAGAGCGTCACTTTTGCCAATAAACGTTTGCGAATTTTAAGTTTGTTTTGGTCAGACCAATCAATTTTACGGTGTGACGAATTTGTGGCGTTTCCATAACCGATTTTCATCGCTTCTAGAGCATTATTAGGCACTATTTACAAAATGCCAAGAATCAAGAGAAATGTCATCCGTCTGAGGGAGAAATAGGAACGACTCTGTCCCGGATATGGACAATGGCTGCTTTTGGTAAGAATTGTTGGAACGACTTCGTAGTCGTAACTCCTAAGTACCTAGTAGCCTATAGGTTCTAGCTATCCGTGGACGATCGATTTTCATGGGAACAAAATCAGAAATTATCTATCTACAGGTATACTGCAGTTTTGGAATTGATATGGGAAACATTATAATTGTTATGAACAATTTTGTAGTTGACCTTGTGGAAAGAAAGTATAGGTAGGTAGGTATGAAAAAAATCAGACGGTAAAGGGGAACTCCGTGGGAAACGGTTTTTTGGGTGGGGGGAAACGGCCTCGGAAGTTTACGGCGTCCGAAACTCAATTCACGGTGTAGACACACACAAATGTACATATTTACGGTTTTGTTACGGTTGACCCTTTACTCTACATGCAAAAGTTTAACCCATTACTTTGCATACAAACTTTTGATCTGCTCACTCTACATAGGGTAAACAACCGAGTGGACTGACCAACTCGCCGACTACCGCGGTTTTAGCCACCCTCCGAAAAAATACTTTAACACGTCCTGACACCGGAGATGGTCATCAGTCATGAGTTGGTGGTGATAGCAGAGCTCAAGACCTCTACTCTCCATACGAAGTAGGGTAAAAAATCGCGGACGATCCATCGTCATCACGCTGGCCGGGTCTTATTCACTCTTTATTTAATTAGTGAAACAAGAATACAATTACTACAACTTTAAGCATACCATTCATAAGATTGAAGTTTCGTCAACATAGGGTAAAACACTGCATGGCTTGCAGCAAGCCAACGACTATCAATGCATGACACCCTCCGAAAAAGTACATTATAGTAATGCGTCCTGACACCGGAGATGGGCATCAGTCGCGACTTCTTGTTGGTGAGAAACGGAGCTAAAGACCTCTACTCTCCTTTCGAAGTAAGTATTTTCTCCACCAAAGTTAGAAATTAAGGCAAAATTTTAAGATTTAAACAGAGGGTAGTGAAAAGGCTGTCCACGGCAGTGGAAATCTCACCAAAACGCTTTCGAAATTTTTACTTGCGCTTCAATATCTTAAAAGATTGACGCCATCTCGATGTTTACGGAGTTGCTTGTGTCAACAAACTTCCCATTTCCTGTGATAAATCCTCACACCACTTGTACCCACAGACGCTGGGGCACTTTCATCACACCAATCGGAACACTGTCCCTTACCAGGACGTTTTTAAGTAAACAACTGTTTTGGTAGAAGACTACGACGAAGCGTGCACATAGATAATTTTTTAAATAAATAGTAAAACATCAATATTTTACATATTTATGATGATTAATTTGAAAATATTCGTTATTGAAAAAGTAACTATTCTGACTCAAATTTAAATAATTATTTTTTGGAATTAGAACTTGATAAGTCCTATATTATGACGTCACGACATCTTGACTTTCATACCTATTGTAAATAATTGCTATACTCAACTTTCTTGCAGAATAGTTTACCAGTTATTCATGCAGATTGTTATCACCTATTCATGTAATTGTTATATAATTGTATTGCACATATAGGGTAAAAAACAGCATGGTACAGGGGTGGACCATGTACGATCAATGTGTACAACCCCAGTACATATAAACGCGTCTGACATCGAGATGGGCATCAGACGCAACTTGTTGTTGGTGAGAAACGGAGTTAAAGACCTCTACTACAGTGTCAGGACGAGTTATAGGGTAGATCATCACAGCAGGCCAAGCAGGCCACCTACCATCAATGCAAGCCACCCTCCGAAAAAGTACATTATAACGCGTCCTGACACCCGAGATGGGCATCAGTCGCGACTTGTTGTTGGTGAGAAACGGAGCTAAAGACCTCTACTCTCCTTTCGAAGTAAGTATTTTCTCCAAAGTTAGAATTAAGCCAAATTTTAAGATTTAAACAGAGGGTACTGAAAACTGTCTCAAGTAGTGCAAATCTCACCAAAACGCGTTCAACATTTTGTTTTACTTACACTCGAGGTATTTAGAAGATTGACGCCATCCTCGATGTTTACGGAGTAAGCTTGTGTCATAAACTAACCCATTTTCCTGTGATAAATCCGCACCACTTACCCTTGTACCCACAGACGCTGGAGCACTTTTTATCACAACAATCGAACAACACGATTTCTCATCAACAACAAGCCAGGCGTAAACAGCTGTTGGGGTAGAAGATGACGAGAAGCGTGCTCTTGGCTCATTTTTAAATAAGTAGTAAAACATCAATATTTTACATATTTATGATGATTAATTTGAAAATATTCGTTATTGAAAAAGTAAAAAAAAAAACTCGACTCTGACTCAAATTTAAGTAATTATTTTTCTGATTAGAACGTTCTTTCAAGTTCTGTATTATGACGTCACGACATCTTGACTTTCGTACCTATTGTAAATATTGCTATACTCAACTGTCATTGCAGAACAGTTTACCAGTTATTCATGCAGATTGTTATCAGCTATACATGTAATTGTTATAATCGTAATGCGCATATATATCTTTATTATTTACTTTTTGGATATATGAAGATGTTTTACTGCTGGATTATCGCCGTAGTGTGACGCAATCGTTTTCGGTCCATGGGCCCTCTTGTCTGTTTTCGCACCATAAGAAATTATGGCCGAATTTGCAATGACCAGAAAGTCGTTAAAAGAGGAAAGTTAGCATTGAGGGGCATATGTTTTTGACTGAGAAAAATACAAATTTATTCAATAGCTAGCTTGCAAAAAATACTTGGTTATAAAAACTTGATTGACAACTAAGCAGCATGTCTACTATGGGTTTCAGAGACCGTGCAAGCAGGTTTTTTGGGCAATACCTATTTCTGTAACGAACACTCTTAACAGAACGAGTTTTGCTATAGTGCATTACACCCAGTTGCCGTAATTTATAGGGTATCGTGAATCACTAATCGTAAAGAATAACGACACTTGTCCTTGTACAAGAGACAAAACTCCATTATGCAGAAATGGATACGAACACGCGTATAAAGCTCCACCTATCCCTCATCCCCCAACCCCCCCCCCTCCACCGCCATCCCTTTTCTTCTTCGTTCCTCCGCCTTCCTTTCTCTCTCTCTCTCTCTCTCTCTCTCTCTCTCTCTCTCTCTGTTGCCATTCGGTATGTGTTGACCCTCCAAACTGGGTATAAGCTACACACAAAACGTTTGAAATTGGTGAAATTAGCTATGTATTGGAGTATATATACATAAATATTAAGCAATTTTATCATTATTGCATTACTATGACAACTAGAATTCATGGAAACAGTTTATAACCTGTTAGCGTCACCCACGTATAATACGTTTACCGCGATCTACCAATGCCCTCTTGAACTGACAGTTCAAGATGGCATGGATCTACTTCGGTAGCGCCTTCAACGGGATATTACGTTCAAGACTTTAACTGTGCTTGTCAAGCCGTCAGCCCCGTAATATACGTTTACTCGTATAGAAAGTGTAGGAACATCATTTGGTAACACTCTCGCACATGGGAAACTTATTTCCAGCCTGGCAACTCTTTCCTGGTGGTCGCTTATGCTAGAAAACTGCCTGTGTCCCTGTTGGTTTTCTTTCAATACGCTTCGGGCGTTTTATCGAGACAAATTGGATTTCGCGTCTTTCACAATGAATGTCCCAAAGAGGAGGCATATTTCTTTAGGTGAGATCATCAAATACTAGATGAGGAGTGTGATATTGATAACCTATTGATGATGAGAGCTCTAGTTCTGAATCCTCCAGTGATGATACAAACTTTTTCTTCCAATTGCGGGAGTGAAGATGACTTTTCTTTGCAGAGTGACTGGACTCAGAGAGAGAGAGAGAGAGATAGAGAGAGAGAGAGAGAGAGAGAGAGAGAGAGAGAGAGAGAGAGAGAGAAGAGATTTCCTACAGTTAATTACAGTATGAATAACAAGCATAAAAATCAATATTAACTTTGAAAAAACTATCATCAGTGCTATGATCGCTGATCACAAAAAAAAGCGTGACGGTACTTAGCAGCGAGCCTCATCAGGGGCGGACGCTTAACAGGATAATGGAACGGCGTATGTGAATGCCTCCACTAATGTGGCAACGATGATTTTGCCATTCTTAGCATGCAAACATTAAAGCATGCAAACATTAAACGGTACATTTATTTCTGGCATACGATTATTTAAGAAATTCAAATACTAATAAAGACTGAAATCAATGAAAAGTGCTAGCAAAAACAAAAAAGCAAAAAAAAAAAAAAAAACGTAGTAGTTCCTCTATGCACTTTTTCCGTATTCGTTCCTCTATGGTGTTCGGCAGCCAGATGTACGCAAACGTTAGAAACATTTGATTTTATCTACGTTAGAAATATCTGTAATTTTTCGGGGTAATTTGGTTGCAAAAAAGGGATAATATACATGAATTAAATCAAAATTTTTAAATAACAATGTAAATTTAAACTAAATAACGAGTAAAGTAAACGTTTAGGGAATAAAACTTTGCAGTTTCGGTCGTCTGTCGTCGTCGTCTGCTGTTTGTAATTGTGTTTAGGCGCGCGCTCTTAGAAACCAGGAACAGCAACGGGTTTAAAGTGCAATGTGGAGTGAACTGAGACCAAAATGTGTATAATAACAATCAAATAAGCACTGTGGAGTTTCAGTTGTGATGGCAGTAAGGATAAAAACCGCCGATTACAAGGTAAGAATGAATTCAGTTCCAACCATAACCCCGGGAATAACAAGTTTCATACTTTCACTAATATAGGCAACAAAGTTGTTTTATTGTGCTGATTACAACTGCAATCTTGAGTAAGATCAATAAACGTTACATACATACGCTAACATGTTCAAATGAGTGCTGGAAGGCTGGGGAAAGATGGTGGCCGTCACTGATGAGAACCGTCCATGAAAAACGTAGCCGCCATATTGGATTTAAAAACTGCCTTGAAAACATATACGAAGAGCTCACATGCTTATTTTAGTTCGTATGGGGCTTTCATATATCCAATATGTTGACGAAACTTCAGTCTTTTAAATGTATGCTTAGAGTTGCAATTGTATTCATGTTTCACCAATTAAATATTAGAGTGAATAAGACCCGTCTACCGTGATGAGGGTTGGCCTGTTGTGATGTTTCCCCCTAATGTACTTTTCTTAGGGTTGTACACATTGATCGTACATGGTCCACCCCTGTACCATGCAGTTTTTTACCCTATATCTTTATTATTTACTTTTTGGATATATGAAGATGTTTTACTGCCGGATTATCGCCGTAGTGTGACGCAATCATTTTCAGTCCATGGGCCTCTTGTCTGTTTTCGCACCATAAGGAATCATGGGGCCGAATTTGCAATGACCAGAAAGTTTTTAAAAGAGGAAAGTTAGCATTGAGGGGCATATGTTTTGATTGCGAAAAATACAAATTTATACAATAGCTAGCTTGTAAAAAATACTTTATTACAAAAAACTAAGCAGCATACCTACTATGGGTTTCAGAGACAGTGCAAGCAAGTTTTGGCAATATTTCTGTAACGAACACTCTTATCGGAACGAGATTTTGCTATAGTGCATTACACCCAGTCCCGTAATTTATAAGGGTATCGTGAATCACTAATCGTAAAGAATAAAGACACTTGTCCTTGTACCAAGAGACAAAAACTCCATTATTCAGAAATGGATACGAACATGTGTAAAAAGCTCCACCTACCCTCTCCCCCCACCACCACTGCCACCCCTGTCCTTCCTTCCTTCACCTTCCTTTCTTCTCTCTCTCTCTCTCTCTCTCTCTCTGTTGCCAATTGGTGTGTTCACCCTCCAAACTGGGTATAAGACTTGCACAAAAACGTGGAAATTGGTGGAATTAGGCTATGTATTGGAAGTATATATACATAAATATTAAAGCAATTTTATCATTATTGCAGTGCTATGACAACTAGCATTCATGGAAACTGTTTATAATAATGCATCAATATATGTGTGAAGCTCCACTAATGTGGCAATGATGATTTTGCCATTCTTAGCATGCAAACATTAACGGTTACATTTATTTCTGGCATACAGTTATTATAGAAAATCAAAATACTAATATAGACTTAAATCAATGAAAAGTGCTAGCAAAAAAAAAAAAAACATAATCCACTTATCCGCAGTCTGTTCCTCTATGGTTTTCAGCAGCCAGATGTACGACAAGGTTAGAAACATTGGATTGTATCTACTTTAGAATATCTGTAATTTTTGGGGAATGGAAATGGTTCCAAAAAAGGGATAATAGACATTAATTAAATTAACATTTTTAAATAACAAAGTAAAGTTGAACTAAATAAAGAGTAAAGTAAACAATTTAGGGAATAAAACTTTGCAGTGTCGTCGTCTGCTGTTCGTAACTGTTTTAGTGGTGCGCGCGCTTAGGAACCAGGAACAGAAACTTGTTTAAAGTGCAATGTGGAGTGAATTGAGACTAAAATATCTATAATAACAATCAAATAAGCACTGTGGAGTTTCAGTTGTGATGGCAGTAAGGTAAAAATGAATTCAGTTCAAACCATGACCCCGGGAATAACAAGTTTCATACTTTCACTAATATAGGCAACAAAATGTTGTTTTATTGTGCTGATTACAACTGCAATCTTGAGTAAGATCAATAAAAGTTACATATATATGCTAACATTGTTCAAATGAGTGCTGGGAAGGCGGGGAAAGATGGTGTCCATCCGTGAACAGACCCGTCCATCCACACGGTAGCCGCCATATTGGATTTCAAAACTACCTTGAAAACATATTTTACGAAGAGCGTCGCATGCTTATTTTAGTTTGTATTGGGCTTTCATATATCACATTATGTTGACGAAACTTCAATCTTTTGAATGGTATGCTTAGAGTTGTAATTGTATCCTTGTTTCACCAATTAAATATAGTGAATAAGACCCGTCCAGCGTGATGAGGGTTGGTCGTCCGTGATGTTTTACCCTAGTGTGATATATGAAAGCCCCATACGAACTAAAATAACCATGCGACGCTCTTCATAAAATATGTTTTAAAGGCAGTTTTGAAATCCAATATGGCGGCTATCGTGAGGATGGCCGGTCTAACCACGGACAATCCACCACCTTTCCCAGCCTTCCCAGCACTCATTTGATTAATGTTAGCCTATATATGTAACGTTTATTGACCTTACTCAAGATGGCATTTGTAATCGGCACAATAAAACATTTTGTTGCCTATATTAGTGAAAGTATGAAACTTTTTATTCCCGGGATCATGGGTTGAACTGGATTCATTTTTACCTTGTAATAGGTGGTTTTATCCTTACTGCCATCACAACTGAAACTCCACAGTGCTTATTTTATTGTTATTATACACATTATTGGTCTTAATCCACAACAAATTGCACTTGAACCACGTTGCTGTTCCGGGTGCCTAAGCGCTCGCTCCACAAACAGAGTTACGAGCAGCAGACGACTACACTGTTTGAGGTGCAAAGCTTTATTCCCTTAATTTACTTTACTCATTATTTAGTTTAACTTGGCTTGGTTACTTCAAAAATTTTAATTTAATTCATGTCTATTTACCCCTTTTTTTTGCAACCAAATTACCCCGAAAAATTACAGATATTCTAAAGTAGATACAATCCAATGTTTCTAACCTTGTCGTACATCTGGCCACAGACAACCATCGCGGAGCAGACAAAGGAATAGTGGATTATAATTTTTTTTTTCCTAGCACTTTTCATTGATTTAAGTCTATATTAGTATTTTTTTTTTTTTAATTGTATGCAAGAAATAAATGTAACCTTTAATGTTTACATGCTAAGCATGGCAAAATCATCATTGCCACATTAGTGGAGCTTCACACATATGCCGATGCATTATTATAAACTGTTTCCATGAATTCTAGTTGTCAAAGTAATGCAATAATGATAAAATTGCTTTAATATTTATGTATATATAGGCTAATTTCACCAATGTCCACGTTTTGTGTAAGTCTTATACCCAGTTTGGAGGGTGAACACATACCAATTGACAACAGTGAATTCCATGTGAAATAAAATGCATGATTAAATTATACACTATAGAAAATCTCGTTCTGATAAGTGTTCGTTACAGAAATATTGCCAAAAAACTTGCTTGCATTGTCTCTGAAACCCATATTTGGTATGCTGCTTATTGTCAATCAAGTTTTTTTGTAATAAGTATTTTTCACAAGCTAGATATTGTATAAATTTGTATTTTTCTCAATCAAACATATGCCCCTCAATGCTAACTTTCCTCTTTTACCGACTAACTGGTCTTTGCAAATTCGCCCCCATTAATTTCTTACGGTGCAAAAACAGACAGAGGCCCAGGGACCGAAAACGATTGAGTCACACTACGGCAGTAAAACCTCTTCATATATCCAAAAAGTAAAATAATAAACAGAGAATATATGCCGCATTACGATCATAACTATTACATGAATAGCTGATAACAAAATCCGTCATGAATAACTGGTAAACTGTTCTGCAAGAAAATTGAGTATAGCAATTCATTTACAATAGGTACGAAAGTAAAGATGTCGTGACTTCATAATACAGGACTTAAAAGAACGTTCTAATTCCGAAAAATAATTACTTAAATTTGAGTCAGAATAGTTACTTTTTCAATAACTAATATTTTCAAATTAAGCACCATAAATATGTAAAATATTGATGTTTTACTATTTATTTAAATAATTATCAAGTGCACGCTTCATCGTCGTCTTCTACCTAAACCGTAGTTTCCTTAAAAACATCGTGGCAAGGGACTGTTTTAAGATTGTTGTGATGAAAGTGCCCCAGCGTCTATGGCTACAAGTGGTGTGCGGATTTAGCACAGGAAATGGGAAGTTTGTTGACACAAGCGACTCCACAAACATTGAGATGGCGTCAATCTTCTAAAGTTTTTAAATCATAAGTAAAAATTTTGAAAGTTTAGGTATTGTGGGTCTGCGTTGGCCACCCTTTTCATTACCCTCTGTTTAAATCTTAAAATATGTCCTTAATTTCTAACTTTGGAGAAAATACTTACTTCGAAAGGAGAGTAGAGGTCTTTAGCTCCGTTAAAAGTACTTTTTCGGAGGGTGGCCAGCCGTGATAGTCTGTGAGTTGGCCAGTCCACGCAGTGTTTTATCCTAAGTATTTTCTCCAAAGTTAGAAATTAAGGCCATGTACAAATGGAGGGTAATGAAAAGTGTGGCCAACACAGTGCACACTACCCCAAAACCCTTTCAAAATTTTTACTTACGATTAAAAAAGTTTAGAAGATTGACACCATCTCGATGTTTGCAGAGTCGCTTGTGTCAACAAACCTCCCATTTCCCACGTTAAATCCACACACCACTTGTACCCATAGACACTTACTGGGGCACTTTCATCACAAAAATCGTAAATCCGACCTCTAACCAGTACTTATCTAAGGGAACTACGGCATTCTTTGCGGCATTTTGCACTCTTCAATTGTTTATCAGTGTTGTCAGTTGATATGTGTTTACCGCCCAAACTGGATATAAGACTTACACAAAACCGAAATTAGTGAAATTAGCCTATCTATTTGTAGTATAAATACATATTACAGCAATTTTATCATTAGTGCATTACTATGACAACTAGAATTCATGGAAACAGTTTGTAAATGCATCAGCGTATGTGTGAAGCTCCACAAGATTGGCAACGATGAGTCTTTTTGCTGTCGTCTGCTCGTATTACAGAAATATATGTAATTTTTTGGGGTTAATTTGGTTGCAAAAAAGGGATAATAGACATGAATTAAATAAACATTTTGAAGTAACAAAGTAAAGTTAAACTAAATAATGAGTGAAGTAAAGAATTAAGGGAATAAAGCTTTGCACCTTATAAACAGTGTAGTAGTCTGCTGCTCGTAACTGTCTGTGGAGTGAGTGCTTAGGAACCCGGAACAGCAACGTGGTTCAAGTGCAATTTGGAGTGGATTAAGACGAAAATATGTATAATTAAAATCAAATAAGCACTGGAGTTTGTTGTGATGGCAGTAAGGATAAAACCACCGATTACAAGGTAAAAATTAATTCAGTTCAAACCATGACCCTGGGAATAAAAAGTTTCAAACTTTCTCTAATATAAGGAATAAAATTTTTTATTGTGCTGATTACAACTGCAATCTTGAGTAAGATCAATAAATGTTAAATATATATGCTAGCATTGTTCAAATGAGTGCTGGGAAGGCTGGGAAAGATGGTAGATTGTCTGTGGTTAGAAAGGCCAGCCACACTATTGCCGCCATATTGGATTTCAAAACTGCCTTGAAAACATATTTTACTAAGAGCTCACATGCTTATTTTAGTTTGTATGGGCTTTCATATGTGACATTATGTTGATGAAATTCAATCTTTTGAATGGTATGCTTAAAGTTGTACTAATTGTATTCTTGTTTCACCAATTGAATAGTGAATAAGGCCTGGCCAGCGCTATGATGATGGATCATCTGCGGTTGTTTACCTTACAAAAATGTTTGACCTGTTACTTTGCATACAAATTTGAATCACTAATCCACATGTAAAACGACAGACTAGCCTAGGCTACCACTAACCGACATTACTGATAAATTACATGTTAATGGTGAATGTTTGTTTGCTGTCAGTAAGAACGTAGCAGAACGGTGCTTCGCGCCTTATCCGCATCTTTTAATATTCTTGGCAAGCCCGTTTGTTCTGGCAAGAGGTATTGTTTTGCTGCGCTTGCTAGCCTCAGGGGTCACAGAGAATTGGGCACTTTACATACAAAAGGACACTGCTAGCCTAGGCTATAATTCACAACATAACTGTAACATTAAACTCTACTCTTTACCACAGACTGACCTACCACTTTACATACAAATGGCGGCACCATGCATGTACCAATGTACCTACTGTCGGGCCGAGAGATTTGTTCAAACGTGCTTCGGTACTGGCTTTGAATTAACCGAAACACTAATTTAGGCTAACAGAAATTAATATACAACTTACCTTATTCAAAGTCGCTGCTGTCTGACTACCATGAAGCTGTCAGTCTCGGCCTTTTCGAAACGGGCGGGGGATGACGCTCCTTGCTGATAGAAGGTCCTGGTCTTATTGTTTTGGACTGGGAAATTAAATCTTGAGATAGGTGATGTTGGGTGGCTTTTGAGCGGATACACACTTTATTAAATTCAGAAATGCCTGAAATGGACACAGAACATCTTGTAGATACCGCCTCTGGATACAGTACATAGAAAAATAGCTTTCATAAAGTTCTTTCAGCATAGTGTTTTGGTAGCGTGCTCAGTTTAAGAACACACCACTGCAATTCTATAGTGTTCGTGTACATTCAGGCTGTAAGGGCTAACAAAGTTAACACTGGTTCACAACATTATGCAGGAAATAATGATCCCGGACTTGTTGTACGCCTTCCAGCAATCATATACGACTGTGGTATCTGGAAGCATGTTATCAAGCCACACTGGGAGCAGAGTTTCGGCAGAACAGTCAGGAACCACCTTGAAAAAGGTCTCGCGTGTCTGTTGGTCAATGCCACTGAACACCCAAGATCCGTCCACCTTACGGCCAAGGTTGTACTTCCATTTCCTAAATTTAGATTCGTCAATCTCGACAATATGACCAGGACAACCAATTTTCTTCTTATCAGAACTCTTGCTATTTGTACAGGGCCACATTTATATGGGCTGGCCTGTGGCCTTGCTGGTCCCATCATTCATGAACTGTCTGTTTCCGGTGTTGCACATTGTACATAACCTGAATAATCCTCAAGTAAACCTTCTCTATAAAGCCACTTCATAATTTTTGTCGGTGTTGCGTAGAAACTTTTATCACAATGCTAATATACAAATGAGTATAGTTATCTAACTCGTCTGCAGATACACTTTTCGCAGATACACTTTTCGGGAACAATATTTCGTGTGTTCTGTCCATGATGGTGGTGAACTACGGAAAGAGTGAATTCTGCGAGAGAAGGTATGGGTGTATGAATCATATTCATCAGATGTGTTTTTATTAGTTGGTAGTAAATTAATTCAAGTCCTTTGGGAATGCCGTGGGTCAACCTGGTACAGGATTGGTTTGATTTAAAATTCCTGCGATGGGGTAGAGACGTACAGCGCCTCACTGCGGCCATCTCAAGAACTACTGGAGCTCTGACTTCCATGTCACTGTTCACATTACCTGGGTACTTAGAAAAAGTTACGTTTCATGGGAAATATCAGTTATTTTGGAATGCTGGACAACTTTTATTCTATTAATTTTTTATTTGGGATCATAGTTTAGGAGCTGTAGGCTCTGTCCGGATATGTAAACTACCCGATTTGTTTTCTTTCATGATAACTATTTTTTTCATAGTAATCATAATGATTATATAAGAACAGGAAACTTCATTTTACTACAGAGAGTTGTTGTCCGACTTATGATTTGTATAGGGTTAGGTGTATCTTCTTTTATCATAGCTGTTCAGCATTTGTTTACTTTACCCTCTCTGTTTATTTGTTTAGAATTTGCCCTTCCAATATCTGAACAGGAAACATGTACCTACAATGATAGTGTATATAGGTTATGAATGATAATATATACTGATATACAGGTTATGAATAAAACTTGATATTGATAGGATACCCTATATTGTTATAGGTTACGAAGAAAACTTTATATTGATAATATAAATTGTTATAGGTTATGAATAAAACTAATTTTGGTAGAATAAGAATAAACATTATGGAACACTGATATAATTACGTGTAATTTAGCAGTAAAAATTATAACTATCAGAACTTTGGATATTAGGTTCAGTATTGACCAGACTATGGATCACAGAATAATTTACTACAGAGATGAAGATATATATATGCATATTTATATACATATTTATACATATGAGAGAGAGAGAGAGTAAATAATTTTCAACACTATTATCACTGAATTATATTTGTTATATAAACTTTTGCAATAAAAATCCTTCATGATTTGGTAACAGGTATGATGTTTGGTGACAGGAATATTGTAAGGACCTTACCATTTTCAGGTCTGTATATGCCATTGAATTGAGTCATGAATATGTAATAATAAAATTCCTATGTATATACATATATGTAAGATTTTTATATAACATTTATAATTGTAAACTCCTTTTCTTTTTCTAAGGTCTTCAGCCTTTACCTGTCTCTTTGGGGTCGCTGTTCTGTGTAAGCCTTCTCCATCTTCTATCTTGTGAGCTTTTTTCAAATTCTAGTTTATTCTACTATAAATGATATTGCATCATCATCATGCCATTTATTATACCCTTTTATCATTAATAACAGGATAAAATATAGAATTCTAGAAACCACATTCTTATTCTTTTGATTGTTATGAATTTCAGGGAATATTTATCATATGACAAAATAGTTTTAGTACAAAATCAGCCTTCTAACTATCAAAGTTTCTCATTCATTTGCAAATGTTACATAAAAATATATATGTGAATTTGAGGTAAGATATATTAATCAAGAAATCACTTTTCTATTCACTTGATTACATTGTAAATTTCAGTCCTCTAACTGTCAGAATTTAAAACTTATTTGCAAACGTTACATAAAAATATGAATGCAAATTTTAGGTAAAATTTAGTAATCAAGAAATCACATATCTATTCACTGGATCATATTGTAAATTTCAGAGCTTATGTCTTATATGACAGAATAGTTTTAGTGCAAAAATCAACCTTCTACCTGGAATAGTTTTGTAGTTATTACAAAATAGGCGTGAATTTCTTTCGTTTGCCATTTACTCAAAAGTTACTTTTTTCAAAAAAAAGTTCTTGTAACTTCAAGAAGACCGAACTAAATTCAATAAAACTTTTACAGGGTGAAGTGTAACTATTTATCTTGATTTTCAAAGAGCCAAAGTGATTTTATAGTGAAACTTTTTTTTTTTTTTTTTTTTTTTTTTTTTAATAGTAAAAGTGACCCCATAATTTTTTCAAATGCAAAAAAAAAAATGAACTTAGAACTTTATTTTCTAAAAAATTCTCTTTGAAAAATTTCATTATTAGTTGAAGAATAAGTGATATAAATTTCAAGCAAATCCCTTCAATCATAGAAGTTACAAGGACTTACTTTATAATGGGGCGTTACGGAGTCAGTGCTCCCCTTAAAAACAAAAATGAACAACCGGGAACAAGGTGGAAGTTAATGATGATTTGGAAGAATCTTACCCACTTTTTTAAAAGCTAACTTTTTGTATCTTTGGTGTGCTTGGCATTAAAAAACAAAATCAAAACACGCTTGGCTAGTATAGTGGTAAAATATGTAATCATTTTTCACATGGATTCCAAAATATTGTTTTTACAATAATTTTGGCATAGCAACGATAATTTTGAAGTTCAGTTATAGCTTCTTGGCTGCAATGTTATATTCTGTCAGTTCTTATGCCCAGTTTGAACCCTCAAGGGCTTACCTGGACATACATGAACCTGTAAGAGGAGAAGGGGAGATTTTATCTGTGGTGAGAGTAGGCCAAACACTCCTGTGTCCAAAATGGTTCAAGTCTATGCACACACAGATCCCTAAATACTTTACCTTCTTGGAGATACTAATCCTCATGGCCTCTGTCTTATAAACATGTCTATTTCATTTAAAACCACCTGCTAGGGAAGGTTGTCTTGCTGTTCAAGGGAGTTACAACTATTTTTGCTGCATTTTTCGCAAATGTTCAATTTTAGCACATGGTACGCCCTAAGCCCTATCATTGTGGCACAGACACACTCCTGAACCAAAATGATAGTAACCATGGCTCTCTATCTTGTTAGTAGTTTGAAATCCCACTATTGAATTTTGGGAGCATGAAGGTATACAGTGTACTATAGGAATACACCTTCATATATGAAACTAATTATTAAATTATCCTTCGTTTTAGACTGTCGGTTATGGGCTTTCAACTCAGGCCCAGGAGTCACCAGTACTCTACAAGATGGTCCTATTTCCCTGGAAGAATCCTCTGATAAGTTTCGCTACGAGGACCTTACTGTACCCTGTAGTGGTTACAACATCTATTAAAAAGCTTTTAGTCTGCTTGGCTGAACTCTGTACCTCTGGCTGCACTAACCCACCATCCTCATTCAATGTGGTAGTCGGCTAACTTTACCAGTAGGTAAGATTCATTCCAAATAAAAGTAGTAAACGTTCCAGTACCATCTGGTGGGAAACGGATACTTGGACAGTCGTAACGAGTTAGCCATTCCCGTTTTGATTTTTTTTTCTTAAAATGCCGATTGCAACAAACGGCACAAAGATAAAGCTACCTTTAACAGTCGGTAAGCATCCAGATAGTATATCAGGAAAATTATCTTTTTTTCTTAAGTTATTTTTTTGTTCAAAAGCTATTAATTTATTGATAATTACAAGGACAATACAAGTGAAAATATAATTATTGATAAAGCATCTAGAGGTATATATTTGTCCTAAACACTGATAGTTCTAGTTTTATGCATAGTTCATATACGCAAGTATGGAATCAAAGATTGAAATGTCTTGGTAAGTTTTAGACCAGTTTTACTGGAGTCAGGTTTACCTTTCAGAAGTGTCAAATGATATAACATACGCAATTAAGGTCAAACTGCAGCCTTAGATTAATATTTCAAACGTTAGTCTGTAGTACATTCGGTTATCTCATAGACAATAGGGTGATTCGAGTTTGATTAGCAACTAGAGGTAAAATATTCTGGACAGGTAACTTTATACTAATGCTGTTATAACAAGTTCTCGGCAATACAAGTATTTCATTGCATATACAGCCGTCATCTTGTTGATACCGGCTTTAAAAAAGGCCCTATATTCTGTCTATTGTACTAGGGAAATAGTAGCATTTTGAATTTGTAAATGCTACTGTATGGTGTGACTGTTGTGGCTAGATTAACAAGTAAAAGCACTAGTCACATATAACAGGCTGATGGTTTCAAGAAGAAATATGTAAAGCTATTCTTACAAATTTTCCTCAATGCCAATTTATTCTATAACTACTACAGCTACCAAACAATGGGATTTTAGTCCATTTATAATACAAGGTCACCAAACCCAGAGCAATGAATAAATACAAATATCTGTTCAAGAAATAGGTACAATGAGACTTATTTTCTTGGAGAATAAGGCATTTTCCAAGGAAAATCTACTAGTTCCACAACACAGACACGCTCGAGCACACTTCAATTTTCTACCACTACTTAATCTACAAAATCAGTGTATATTTTTTCCTTGATAGCATTAGGCACTTTAATCCAACATAGACGAGAGTGTTAACAGCAATAATAAATATAGTCAACCGTAACAAAAAAAATCATATTTTAGTTAACAGCAATACCACTTGCCCAGAACTTCACTCAAACGAAAAAATCTGTACACTGAAACTCAGCATCTTGCCCTTTAACACCAAGGACTTCAGTACTTGCCACAATTATTAATGTAGCCTTCTCAAAATGGAAAATATCCATATTAACCCTCTTACGCCGATTGGACGTATTAAACGTAGAGTCAAAATGTCTCCCGTATGCCGATTGGACGTATCATACGTCTGCTCAAAAAAGTTTTTTTAAAAATTTGCGGAAAAATACTTATAGGCCTACCAGCCGAAAAATTTTGAATCACGCGCCTTGGGGGATGCTGGGAGTTCACGGATCAAGGCGTTGTTTTGTTTACAATCACTACGCAGGCGCGCAAGCGCGAATTTCTATATCGCACTAAAAAGTATTAGTGACACATCTCAAAAATTATTTCGTCACTTTGACATAATTTTTGCACCATTTTAAATTATCCTTTACATGAAGTATATTATATGAAAATGTGCGCAATATCATGTCAAATACAACAAAAAAATACTCATGATTGTAGCTTTTATCAGTTTTGAAATATTTTCATATAAATAACAATAAGTGCAAATATTTCAACCTTCGGTCAACTTTGACTCTATCGAAATGGTCGAGAAACGCAATTGTAAGCTAAAATTCTTATATTATAGTAATATTCAATCATTTGCCTTCATTTTGGAACAAATTGGACGTCTCTAGCACAATATTTAGATTTATGGTGAATGTATGAAAAAACTTTTTCCTTACGTTCGTGCTATAACTCTTCCGATAAATTTTTTCGTGCGATTGTCCTAATGTTTGCACCCTTTTAAATTAGCCGTTACATAAAGTTTTATATATGGAAATGTGCGCAATTTCATGCACAATACAACAAAAAACAACCCATGGATGTAGCTTTTATCAGTTTCGAAATATTTTCATATAAATAACGTTAAGTGCAAAAATTTCAACTTTCGGTCAAATTTGACTACCGAAATGGTCGAAAAACGCAATTGTAAGCTAAAACTCTTATATTCTAGTAATATTCAATCATTTACCTTCATTTTGCAACGACTTGGAAGTCTCTAACACAATATTTCGATTTATGGTGAATTTATGAAAAAAAAAAAAAACATTTTCCTTACGTCCGCGCGGTAACTCTTCCGAAAAAATCAGAATTTTTTTTGTGCGATTGTCAAAATGTTTGCACCATTTAAAATTAGCTGTTACATAAAGTTTTATATATGAAAATGTGCGCAAGTTCATGTAGAATACAACTAAAAATGATTGAAGGTTGTAGCTTTTCTCTTTTTTCGAAATATTTGCATATAAATCACGATAAATAAAAAAAAAAAAAAACCACGTTCGGTCAAATTTGACTCTACCGAAATAGTTGAAAAACGCAATTGTAAGCTAAAACTCTTATGGCCTAGTAATATTCCGTCATTTTTCTTAATTTTGAAACAAATTTGAAGTCTCTAGAACAATATTGGGATTTATGGTGAATTTTTGAAAAATATTTACCTTGACTCCGCGCGCCAATTCGCGGCCGCAAGTCTCCGAAATACGTACATCGCATTATCCTAATATTTGCTCCTTTTCATATTAGCCTTTTTATAGAGTTTCATATATCAAAATGTGCGAAAATTCATGAAAAATACAATAAAAAATAATTGAAGGTTGTAGCTTTTTCCATCTCCGAAATATGTGCATATAAAAAAATATATATATAAAAATTTCTACATTCGGTCAAATTTAACTCGTCCGAAATGGTCGAAATCTGCAATTCTAATCTAAAACTCTTACAGTATCGTAATATTCAATCATTTGTCTTAATTTTGAAAAACAAATTGGAAGTCTCTAGAACATATTTAGAATTACGGGTGATTTTTGAAATAACATTTTTTTACGTCCGCGCGTTACGAATTCGTACATCATTTTGTGATAATATTTTCCGGTGTTGCTTTTATTGTTTTACTATGTATTATATATCAAAATTATTTCAATTTAGTGTGCGATACAACGAAAAAAAAGTAACTCGTTAGCTTTGACCGTTTTTTGCACAGCGTGATTTGAATACAATTATCTATGAAAAATTTTTTTTTTCGCTACCATATATCGCATTATTTACATATGATAATGATATTATTTTTCATTTCTGATGATTGCATACTAAACTTCAGGCAATGACAAAACTATGAGCCAAAAATGAACTCTTAATCTTCAAAACTCAGCGCGCTGTGATTTTTTGAAAAAATTATTTTTTCCGCTTCCACGCTCACTCCAAACCGGCGCCGGCATACGGGAGAGGTTTTGATTTTTAGGGTTTCGGCGTAAGAGGGTTAAACTGTCTTTATTATATATATTGATATGATTCCTTTTTCTATGCTTGCTCACTAGGCAATGCTTCAAATCAGTCTCTTTAAAGATTCAAAAGGTAATGTAATTGAGAAGTTCATCTTTCTTCGGCAAAGGGGCATTTTTTCGTTTTTTAATCCATAGAAGGGCAAGAACCATCCATACAAAGGTAGGGGGAGAAGTTTCACACCTATAAAAAGGATTAAAACATACTTAACTTTTTTATTGAACTGTATGTTCTTGTTAAGTTTAAAATTGTATCAATAGTAATCAAATCAATATTAAACTTTTAAGAATAAATTCTAGAATCTTTTTTTTCTTCTGCACAATCCAGTGCGTAACTAAAACAAACCAACACTACCACAGCTCGGTGTATACTGGAAGATACTGGAGTTCTATATGAACAAGCTACTGCAATGTTAGCCTCAATGGTGTTGTAGGATCATCCTGAAAGGATATATAGGCTGAGTCTATCAGTTCACTCCATAGACTTGTAGAATGATTGTATGTGGTTGTATTCTAGGCCTAGTTCATCTGTTAAAAATCAACCAACACTAATAATAATTTCTGGTTTTTTTTAGGTCACTGGGAATGAATCCATGGCAGAGGAGACTGAAGAGCAGATTCTTCAAGACAGTAACATAATTTGAACATTTATCCTCCCTGAATGGTAAGGAATCAGTTCATCAATCTTTTTATACCTAATGAAAGGCCTATAAGCATATAGTTTATGTCTAGTAAGATTGACAATATAAGGATAATAAAAGCTAATATTATTCATTTTCGTTCACTAGTCATGATAATGAATCCTGAACTGGAGCAAAAATTCTCCTCCAAGCTTTCATGGATGAAGGAGAAGTCATTTGTAATTTTATTTTTCAGTGTTTCAGCCCCCCTCTTCCCCAAGGATGAGGAGAACCCCTTAGTATGGATCTCACGACTTGTAAGTCAAACCCCTGTACAGGTTAACACCGATGAAGGCATCGATGCATCCCTTTGCAATACAACCATACAAGATGGAAAGACTGTTCTGCTAGTAAGCTGATAACAAGGGAATTAATGTGCAGGCCTGAGCCATATTTACTCCAACCATCATCTCCCACCATCATATCACAAACTCGGCCCGACATCTATACCAAACTATCAGCCCCGATAACACCAATGACCAGAAGACGGACCAGATCTGCACCATCTCCTCCACCTCCGACACTCAAACACAGACCGCAAATTTACTCTCCCCAAGAAAACACTACAGAAGACAACTCCTCACAGACAAATGAACAACCAACGATTCCCCCCCCCCCCCCCCCTCCCTCCCCCGAAGAGATGCTTAAACAAAGCAAAGGAACCACAAAGAAGGTCTTAGTCACCTTCCATGGTAAAAGGCCCCCTGTCGTAGACATCCCGACATGGGGCAAGTACCACACAGAAGAATTCACGCCCGAACCCCTAAGATGCTTCAAATGCCAGAGATTTGGCCACCACTAACAGGAATGCACAGACAAACCCGTATGTGGCGTATGCAGTGGGAAGCACCCAACAAGGTTCTGCATTGATAGACATAAAAGGAAAGAAGCAACTACACCCAGATGCCCCAACTGCTACAAAGGACACCATGCAATGGTACAAAGGTTGCATGGAGAGACTGCTAAGGATCTGGAAGATGAAAGGAACTCTCCACCCCCCTACCACAGCACAACCTTATCTCACACAACCCAGGACCACCAGTAACACAAAAACCCCAACAACACCAGCCACCATTCAAAAGCAACAGCGACTGAAAACTTAACAAAAAGTTACTGGCTACAATTTGAAGTTGATCATGCGCCAAGGACAGAAATTAAAAGGAGGTCCAAGAGTATAGAATCTCTAAAGCTAAATGAAAGAAATTTTCATATTATCGCCTTGAAATGCCTGCATTTGGGTTTGTGCATATACAGTAGCACAGGGGAATGAGGATTAGGGGAATCAGGTTGCATTGAAATAACAGAAAATTAAGTTTTTCTAGCACAAGGCACCACCAGACTATCCCTTAAGATGCCCAGGAACTACAGAGATACGAGAACATTGAGATATCTTTAAGTTCTATGACAAGGAAGTATTGCAGTTCATCAAGAACACTTTTCAACGAGAACTAGCAAGAGACCCCACCTTGTGTAACAAATGAAGGCTGATAGAAAGGTCTCCGTGAAAATAACCAATGGCGAGACACTTACTATTGGTGGCTTTGGCCATTAAAAATAATTGCTTTGTCTTCGGTGAGTTTTGAAGTGTCTTTTTGGTATGTAGTCTATCTCAGTTTTTGTAGGAGACCTTTCAGGTCGGGTGTAAACAGTTCTACTTTATTCTGCAAATGAAGGGGGATAAAGAAGTACAGAAATAGAAAATTATGGGACTGTAGTAAAAGCTTGCTCGGTAGTACTGAAAGGATCAAATTTATTATAAAGATATGGTTTACTATGCAATGCAAACATACATGTTCATAAGATTTTCTGAAAGTGGCAACAGTGAAAGTAAACTTTGAAAGTTTTATTCTGCTTATTGACTGTTCGAAGTATGAAGTAACCAGTACATTAATTGCCCAAGTGAAAAGTGCTTTCATTGATTTTCTGAAGAGGTTGGGTATTCCCAGTTAATGGTACATTCTGTCACTTAGTAAATGAAATTGAACATCTTCCTTTTGAGGCGCCTGAGTTCCTGTACAATGCACTCTTTCTCTTCTTAGAGCAAAGTTCCAAGTTAAGTGTTGCTTTCTAGTATATCAGGTTAAACAACATACTCGCTTTGCTTTTAGTTTTATCTTGCCCACAACTGAAACTGGAATAGTTTAGCCTAGTTTAGTTGTCCACCGATCTCCATATGTTTATGCTAGTCACACATTCACGTATCAACGCACACACGCCCACGCATGAGCGGAAATTGGTAGTTGGCAACAGCTTACGTCCGTTAACTGTAAATGTTCTGTAAAACATACGTAAAATCATGGACGTACGGTAAGGTCGGCCAGGCACTATGCACCACCCAGGGGACCGCCATAGGCCACTCCTGTTTTGAAATGTTCAAAACAAGTTGTGCGTGGGTGGTCACGCCAAATTTCTCCTAACGTAGCTCCAGGCGTTGCACGTGGGACCCACAGTGACTGCAATGGGGTAGGCGCTGGGCTCAGCAGCATTGTTTGCCACTGTGATTTTTTTCTTGCCACGAAGCACGTGGGCGGCCTCTTTGTGTGGTAGCCTACGGGGAAACCAACAAGCACATTTACAACCCTGTATGATGTGGCAACGCTGTAGCACGGTATAAAAAAGGTCAGGTCGGCACCTTCAGGTCAGCAGTGACATATAAGAGATACAAAACTATCTCAATACAATAAATCATTTTAAATAAAGAAATTTTTGTATTCACTTTGAAA
Organism: Macrobrachium nipponense; assembly: GCF_015104395.2. Classification (NCBI taxonomy): domain Eukaryota; kingdom Metazoa; phylum Arthropoda; class Malacostraca; order Decapoda; family Palaemonidae; genus Macrobrachium; species Macrobrachium nipponense. The sequence continues at coordinate 66,346,968 of NC_061096.1, forward strand.
GTAGCAAACAAACATCAAATTCTAGACATATGAAATGAAAAAACAAACTCACTATAAAATAATATATGACCAAAATATACACAGGAAGACAAAAGCAAAATTTTTCCACACAAACTACAAAACTACATCTGAGAGAAAAAGGAACTAATACTTGGTGCTTTTATCTCTCTCTCTCTCTCTCTCTCTCTCTCTCTCTCTCTCTCTCTCTCTCTCTCATCTCTCTCTCTCTCTCTCTCTCTCTCTCTCTCTCTCTCATCTCTCTCTAGTTTCATCGATAACTTAGTGTATATAATGTATATACGTATTTATATTTGGAATGTTAAGTGCCTTTTTCAGTATATATTTATATTTTATATGTTTAGTATTTTCAAGTATCTTTATATTTCTAGTTATTTTATATCTGGTACTCATTGAAGTCTCTCTCTCTGTCTTTCTGTTATTTTCTATTTTTCAGTTCATTTTCCTTTTCATTGTGTAGTTTTGAGTTGAAATAGCTTCATATTTTACTTAGTGTAATTGATGTGTGTTTTGGTGCACATTGAGTGCTCTAGGGTTAGTCTTGGGGCTCTTGTTATGCATTTTTATTTTATTAGTTCTTTGTGTCTGCGAATGAACCCCATTTTAACAGTTCATCTAAGTTCCAAAGGATGCTGTTTTGTTTAATCCATGATGATTCAGAACAGGGGCGAATACTTCTTGCTGCAAGGAGTTGACAAGAGGAACTGCAAGCTCTATTTACAGGCCAGCCCTTTCGTACCCAGCGGCCCAACAACGTAGGGCGTGGTACCGACATGATGTTGACGTAAGTCCACAACGTAGAACTTTTCACTCTGGGCGTTTGTGCGTCAGTGTGCCATGCTTTGCAACGCAAAATAATGGGGTTGTGTAGGACTTCGTGGGGCCAGTTCCGGTAGGCGTCACACCATGCTTGCGTTGCGCGTACATTTGTGGTGCAATGTACGGTGCTGGCTTTACGTCACTCGGCCCATGTCCTTTTTACCAGCTGGTCAAGGTCATTTCACTGCAAAGATGCCCACGATCCACATACTACATGGGCATACACTGTCATGATATGTGAATGTGTGACCCCAGCTTTAAAGTCCTGACCAGACAAGCGGGCGTGATCGTGGGGCAGCGTGGTCAGTGGGCAATTTCTGCCAGGCTTAGCTGTGAGTCTTGTCCACACAAGAGAGTTGACGAATGGGCGGACGATGCCAGTACACCTTCGAGTGTCACACAAAAAACAGGAAAGAAAATGTTGTGCTGCATAATGATTTGCTTATGTATAAAGAAAAAGACGAGAGTGATGCAAAGATTGGCATACAAAATAGTACGTAACTACAATATGCCTCTGAACATGACCATAGAAACTACTATATGAGAATGAGTGTAAGTACATTCCATTATGGCCACTGATTCCATACACTCCTAGCAAAGGTAGAGCCATACATCCAAAAAAAGAGACAAACATGCGACACAGAATAACAACAGGCTGGATTGGAAGCAAAGCTGACATTTTTAGAGAGAGAGGAATTCGAATAGATATACAGGAACAATAACTAAAAAGAGAGATACTGGAAATTGAACTGAAATGAAGTAACACACACACACACACACACACACACACACACACACACACACACACACACACACACACACACACACACACAGAGAGACTGGTATTCAAATAGAAATTTATCAAAAGTACTGAGTATTAGTATGAAGCAAAATTGCCAAATGACCAGCTTCTATTTTTTTTTATTTCATATTGACAGTAGACATTTGGGCAATGACCTTGAAGAAAAGTTGGAATAAACAGGAATACTTTTGTTTAGCCTTTCTATCTTGCCTTGGCATAAATTTTGTCGAGGAGGAAGTCTTATCAAAATATGGTTGTCATTCAGTCGTAATTTTGATTTTACTCTGGGAACTATAAGAATAGTTCAAGTCTTAGAGATTTGGTCTCGGTATAGAGAGCTACAACTGCATATGCATGTGTTAGTGTATGTTTTTATGTTACATATATGTATGTACATTTATAATTTCATTTGCCTTTATACCATATTCATCACATTCCAATTTTTTTTATTCAGTTATATATGTATGTATATGTTTTTTATTTATATATTCAAATTGATAAGGCATTTCCTTATGTTAATTTATGTAAGATCCAGTGACCTAACCCATTGCCCTTTTTTTTATTTGCTTGTATACAAAATGCTAAGTCATGCTCAAGTTACACAGAGCTATGATAAAACAGTCCTTTTAATTGTTTTTTATGGGGCCCCTATGATAACGTAAGTCTGGCAGTGTCGTACCTTCAGTACTTGCCTCAGATCACCAGGAACCAACTGGTGACTTTGCTCAACGTGGGCACGACCATTTCGCTGGTTTGCCTGGTATATGCGCCCCATGACATGCTTGCCTGCCGATCAGGCCCAATCGTCTGGACATGCCTTACTTAAGCAAGGAGCAAATTCATTCCTGCTTTTTGCTGACATCTCCTGAATTTCAGATGTCTGGATAATTTTTTGTTAGTTTATTTATCACCTTCTCCTGTAACATGTCTCCTAATGCAGGCTGATATCCCTTTGGAGCCCCTCTTGAGTTTCTCGTCTGACTTTGTCCACATGAGTTTTCAGAGGACTCCATAACTGCAGTAGGCAAACTATTTGTATCTATGTAATGCATATTTTGGTTGTGGCCATGATTAAACTTCTATCAAACTGAGTAGTGTTAAACCTGATTCTCGAAAATGACACTGCTTGGAACTAATAACATAAAGTGTCTTGTTTGTATAGGAAAAAATTTTATCAGACAAAATATTTCTCTCAGATATAGTTTTTTTTAAAGACAGTCCTGATGGTACGTGTGTGAGATGAAAGTTAGAATGTTTTGTAATAAATGTAGCATCCAAATTTTCCCAGTATATTTAGGAAAAATATTATACTTTAGTTCATTCTTATTCAATACTAAAGGAATTTCAGGGTGAGAGCCAAACTGAGACTGAAATGACTTCGAAATATCTTTTGATGTGAAGGCTCTAGTCTTGATATGGAAGGTAAGACATCTTAGACATTTTATTTTTTAATTAAATTATATGTTTAAGTTTTTCTGTTATAAGAAAACGGTAATAATTCCATAGTGGTTTTTTTTGGCTGAATACTCTTCAAGTTAATGAAATAACATATCTGTAAAGCCTTTTCTAATTTTTTTTTTTTTGTACATCTAATTTACACAATAAATATAACTAAGAGTTTTCGACTCGATGGCAGCCTAAATTCACATTTCTGGGTAACGTTTCCATGCCTCAGTGTAGGTATACAGTGCTGTCCCCCAACGGCAATACTAGGAATGACATGGCTAATCTCCTCCTTCTGTTTTCTGCCGCGCTTGACGAAACTTCGAGTGCACACAGCAGCTTGCTCTTATTTTCCGATTATATCACCGGATTTCAGTAGTGTTACAACCACCGGAACGCATTCACAGCCTTCTAGCAGGATGAGTCTTCTCTTTTGTTTATTTTGTTCTGATTATCTAGCCAGATACTTGCAGTCTCCTGGAATAATAATGGCCTTATATAAATAGTTCTTGAATGGATCACTATTCAAGTAGGTCAATTACTTTAGCATATATCATGAATGGATCACTATTCAAGTAGGTAAATTACTTTAGCATATATCATGAATGGATCACTATTCAAGTTGATCAATTACTTTACCATATATCTTTTTGCTTACCAGGCTTAACATGTAAGTCGTCGGTTAAGCGTTGCCTTAAGTAATCTTTGTTACGTCATTCTTTTAGGCAAAACTTTTTTTTCTATAATTTGTTTACCGGCCATAAACTAGTATCAAGACACCAGGAAATAATTACCATAGAGCACTCATTTTGCAGTCGTGATTGTTCACCGGACATAGGCTATTCTCAAGCCAAGGGTAAATGATTACCTTAAGAGTAATTCTAGAATGTTGTCCATTCTTTTATCACAAAACTAGCATTTATTTACTTACTGGGATTAGGCTGCATGCAAGTCGCTTGTTCATGCTTATCTTAAAATGCTTATTTTTAAAGTAATTCTTGCATGTTGTAAGAATGTTGCATCAATCCATTAGGTGATATTTTGCTTTTGAGTTTTTGTTTACCGATCATAGACTAGTCACAAACTGCCGGCAATATAATTACCTTAAAGATAATTTGTGAAAGTTAAGACCTTCTTAAAGGCAAAATGTTGGCAATTAAGCCAACATATTTTGTTACCATACCTGCGATACTTGTCACTTTCCTTTGCAGCGACAAAGTAGAGGTTGAAAATGGTGTTATTGTTTCACTGCAGGAGGTCTTAGGCGGATATGTTCCCATCAGTTGAGTAACTACTGGGTTTTTGCTTCGTCAGTACTTTGGTATGTTACAGAGAGAGCTGGGATGGCTTCAGCGTACAGAGGTATTTTCCTGGTGTCATACAGTTGTGAATGTTCACATCCGGTCCTAACCTCCAACTCGCTTGGCGGACTAGAGCTCGGGTCACTCAAGTCAATTAACGGGGAGCGACCTGGCGTGTTATTGGTTATTGAATTAGATTACAGGCGGTCCCCGGGTTACGACGGCTCCGGCTTACGACGTTCCGAGGTTACGACGCTTTTTCTTAAATATTCATTGAAAAATCCGCCCTGGGTTACGACGCTTTTAAAAAATGCATACTATGATACGAATCCTTTATAGTTTAGCACAGTATATTAATAAAAAAAAGTTTTTGGTTAGATTACAACAAAAATTTTGAGGTTATGATGATTTTCGACACTTTTTATGTCTTATTTTTTAAATTTTTTTAGCGACGCCTCATATGCAGAACTAGTTTCTGAGCGAATGAATACACTAGATTGGGATGCGCAGTTTATAACAGTTCAAAAGCGCAAATAATGAAAAAAAATCATTCCTTGTTTCCAGTATTAAGTTTCTGGTTAGATTACAACGCAAATTCCAAGGTTACGACGGTTTTTTTATGCTTTTTAACGATACCTCATACACAGAACTAGTTTCTGAGCGGAGGGCGCATAAATTAATTTACGCTATTAAACTATATGGTAACCATAGTCAAGGATAAGGAACGCATTCTCAAACATATACATATCCTTTAATACAAACACAGCAAATATCATTGAAACATTATTTCACTTAAAGAATCCATTTATACTTTACTTAGATTTGGATATAAAAACCATAGTTTCTCTCTCTCTCTCTCTCTCTCTCTCTCTCTCTCTTTGTATTTTCCGACAAAAATAATCACTAATTAGTATTTTGATGTTTATTTTCATGACTAAATACATTTTTATAATACAAAAATGATTTACTAATTTTCAAATATAATTTTGATGAATACTGTATTAGTACTGTATTAGTAAGTTCAATAAGTTGAAATGATATCACATAACTAAAAATATAATCTCTCTCTCTCTCTCTCTCTTCTCTCTCTCTCTCTCTCGTCCTCTCTCTTCTCATCTCTCTCTCATCATCTCTCTCTCTCTCTCTCTCTCTCTCTCTCTCCTACAAAGATGTATGTTTTTTTTGTATGATGAATAAATGATTTACTATTTTCAAATATTATATTAATTTATACAGCAATAATATCATTCATTAAAGAAAATACCATAGTGAATTAGTAATTTTTGATTTTAGCTTGTATATTTAAAAAATTATGGAGAATGAAGGAAATCCCAGTCTTCTTTCTCTAACCTTTCTCTAACTCCAGGTACTAAAACTGTCCAGATATATCAAGTTCTGTGACAGCCAGGAGGGGGAAGTGCTCATGAAATTTCCCCCCCCCCCCCCCCTCTCTCTCTCTCTCTCTCTCTCTCTCTCTCTCTCTTCTCTCTCTCTCTCACTCTCTCTCTCTCTCTCTCTCTCTCTCTAGACTCGAGATTTTTTATGTACTTGTACTATTTGTTTTTTAATAAACTTTTAAATAATAATAATAATAATCTTATAATTGTAATTACAAAATTCATAGGTGATAGTATTTTAAGAAATAAATACTAATCTATCCATGTCACTTTTAATTAAGGTAAACTCTCTCTCTCTCTCGTCTCTCTCTCTCTCTCTCTCTCTCTCTCTCATCTCTCTCTCTCTCCTCTTCTTTTTTTTTTTTTTTTGGCCACACAAGATAATGTGTCATAGTGGTAACTCCCTCGCTCTCTTTCGCTGGAAGCGTTATAAGTATTTTTTGAGAGAACAGAAAGAGATAAACACACTCTCTCTCTTTTACCGAGATGAAAGAATTTTATGGTACTAGTATGTAAAATTTTTATTGATAATTTCAGTTATTTAAACAAAATATAAACCTCCTTTATACCGTGCTGGTGGCTACAAGATGTAATGCGCTCTCTCGTCTCCTCCCTCTCTCTCCTCTCTCTTGTCTCTCTCTCTCATCTCTCTCTCTCTCTCTCGTATTTTAATGAAATATACAGTAATTTGTGAATACAGTGTTGTATATGAAAAAAGTAAATTAGTGATAATTTTAGAGATACGGCCCTAAGAAAATTGCAAATTAGTGAAATTTTCCCTGTGGACATGTTTTCAACAACGTTGTTCCGGCTTACGACGATTTTCGGGTTACGACACGTCTTAAGAACGGCACCCCCGTCGTAACCCCGGGGACTGCCTGTACTTTGAATTCCTGGTAATTCTAATTCTATTAACCCTTAGACGCCGAATGGATGTATTAAACGTCGATTCAAAATCTCCCCCGATTTCCGAATGGACGTACCATACGTCTGCTCAAAAAAGTTTTTTTAAAATTCGCGGAAAAATACTTGTAGGCCTACAGCCGAAAACTTTTGAAATCGCGCCTTGGGGGGATTGCTGGGGAGTTCACGGATCAAGGGCGTTGTTTTGTTTCAATCGTTACGCAGGCGTCGCAAGCGCGAATTTCTTTCTTATCGCACTAAAAAGTAATCAGTGACATCATCTCAAAATTATTTAGTCACTTTGACATAATTTTTGCACAGTTTTAAATTACCCGTACATGAAGTATTATATATGAAAATGTGCGCAATTTCATTTAAAATCAACAAAAAAATAGTCATGATTGTAACTTTTTATCAGTTTTGAAATATTTCCATATAAATAATGATTAGTGCCAAAATCTCAACCTTCGGTCAACTTTGACTCTACCGAAATGGTTGAAAAACGCAATTGTAAGCTAAAACTCTTATATTGTAGTAATATTCAACTATTTACCTTAATTTTGCAACAAATTGGAAGTCTCTAGCACAATATTTCGTTTTGTACATGAACTTCCCTGCCAGATATATACTTAGCTATAGTCTCCGACGTTCCGACAGAATTTCAAATCTCGCGGCACGCGACAGGTAGGTCAGGTGGTCTACCTTACCCGCCGCTGGTGGCGGGCGTATGAACCAATCTATCTCTCCAGCCAGAATTTTTTTCTGTCTCTGAAAGCGATAAACAACTTTGTTTTGTCGTTTCATTCCGATCATATTCTTAATTTCCTCCGCTTTGCCTGGAGATTTGATTTGGACATTTTGGTGACGTATTCGCTCTATTTTGGCTTGGCCTACGCTGATTGTGAACCGTTATTGACTTTGCGCTGGATTTCCTGTAGAATGTCTGATTTTGATTCTGTTTCCAAAACTCCGGTTTTGTTTAGAGTATGTTTGACCGATGGATGTAAGGTGAGGTTACCGAAAGCTGCGGTTGACCCTCACACTTTGTGTTAAATGTAGGGAATGAATGTTCGTTTAGTAACCTGTGTCAAGAGTGTGAGGTTTTGAACGAAGATGAATATAAGGCTCTTTCTTCTTATATTAGGAAACTTGAAAGGGATAGGGTACGTAAAGCTTCTTCAAGGAGTTCGAGCAGGTCAAGAATGAGTGAGAATGAAAACTAACATAATGTAGTTTTAGAACCTTCCTCCCAGGTCTCGGCTCCTGCTCCCCGCACCGAAGCCGTAGATTCGTCTTCGGAGGCGGCGGCCTCAAAAGCTTCCTTGTGTTCTAAGGAAGACAAGAATCTTCGTACTGATCAAGGTAAGAGTGTCAGTGATGATAAGTGCAGTGTACCCAGTGATGTGGAGGGTGCGTCTGACCGGCTCCTTAGTGCCTCCAGGCCTAGACCTCTTCCAGACTCCCAGTTTCCAGTGGAGAGGAAAGTCGAAAGCCGCAGGAGGCTAGGGAGAGCCCCCCCCACCGGTCAGGCGTCCCCTCGGCAGATCCTGAAGTTCGCTCCCCCCAGGCTGCCTTGGATCGTAAGTAAGAAGAATATTCTTCGTCAGTGTTTTTTCGTCATCCTCTTCTCCTTTCGCCGAAGCGTGGTTGGAGCTCTAAGGAGGCGTCACGCCCGTTGAAGAGGGCTGCGGAGGCTCCCTTCAGCACGTTAGCGTCAGCCCAGAAGACTTTTCTGATGTAGCTTCCTTGCAAGCAAAGAAGCCTAGGAGATCTAGTGATCGCCCTCCTTCTCCCCGCTTCCTCGCGCTGAGCTTGTGCTTCGAAGAAGATCCTGGGGGACTCCCTCTCTTCGAGTGCTAGCGGGCCTACAAGCTCAGATCACAGCCTTGGTGGACTCCTTGTTATCGAGATTCCGCGTAGAAGGAAGGATTTGTCTCTCCCTATCAAGAGATGAGCGGGCAGTTTCGTCGGAAGAGCGCTCTCCTTGTAATCGGCGATCTCCTTTTGAGGATACTTATACACATCGTAACATTTCACGAGAGGAACACCACTCCCGCTCGGAGGTGTCGATAACGCCATTTTCGTGCGGATAGGCGCTCCTTGGACTATGAAGATATTTCCCCAGATCGGATTCCTGCCTCGGGTAGACGCTCAGTCAGCCCCTTCTGTTTCTCCTTCTTCTAGAGTTCGTGCAAGAAGAGAGAGTCGCTCAGGTCATAGAAGACTTATTTCGTCGTCTCCGTCTCATCTTTCTTCTCCTCGCCTTCTCAGAGAATAACCTAGGGATGCCCTTCTGAAAGTAGGCGCACTTCTCCTTCCGACTACTGTCGTCGGGCGTCGGATAACGTGACTGGTAGGCGCTCATCGCATGGAGTTCGCTCCTCCCTGTAAGACATCAAGAGTCTAGTAGGAGCCCTGCTCCTGGTAAGCGTCCTTCTTTTAGTAGCTGTTCTCCTGGAGAAAGACGCCTTGATCCTAGTTTTGCTTCGTTCTCCTAGTAGGCGCTCTTCGTTCTCGAGACTCCCTACTCCTGATCGGTCTCCTCTTGCTAGAAGTCAAGAACGCCTCAAGCGCCCTGCTTCTGTTAGGCGCTCGGAGCCTTACAGACGTTCTCATCCTTGGTAAGGACCAAGATCTCGTCGAACGCCCTGTTCCGTTTAAGCGCTCGGAGCATAGCAGCCGCTCTCCGCTTCGTAGGCATCAAGAGCCTCTCAAGCGCCCTGCTCCTGATAGGCGCCCTATTTTTAGCAACGTTTCGCCGCTTGGTAGGCGCCAGGATTCCCCTAAGCGCCCTGTGACAGATAGGCGCTCGGCGCCTAGTAGCCGCTCTCCTCACGATCGGCGCCAGGATTTTAGTAGGCGCTCTCCCTCTCGTAGTTTCCCTAGGGATAGACGTGGTCTTTCTAGGGAAAGGAGTCCTTCCTCTTTTGCTGTTAAGAGTTTGTCTTCGTTTAGGAAGGAATGCGAGATTAGACAAGAATTTTCGGATAAGTGTCCTTCTTTTATGACTCGTCGTTCTCTTGTACGCCTCTCTACTTTGGAATCTTCTCCTCATTCAAGACGTTTGTCTCCTTCATCGCACTGTACCCCAGCTAGGAAATCATCTAAGGATTCTCATTAAGGATCCTCATCCTCGTTCTCCTCTTCAAGAAGACCAGGAAGCCTCTGAGGAAGAAACTAATACATCGTCAACAGTTTTTCTTCGTACAGAAGCTCACAGAGCTTCTCCTTCAGGAGTTCGGAGAGTCTTTGAGCCCTACTGCTCCTTCCTTCTCCACACTCGTTCTCCACAGCGAAAGCAACGAAAGGATCTTCGTGTGTGATAATTGAAACAGACTCTTCTATGAAGAAAGCGCTCAGAGTTTTTCGGTTCATGGATGCGTACTAAAGAAGAAGCGGGGAAAACTATGTTTGCCTTCCCTCCGTCGAAGCTTTCAGGACGGACAGGATTTTGGTATGAGACAGGAGAACCCTTGGGACTGGTGGGCCTTCCGTCTTCAGCTGACGCAGATTTTTCGGCACTAGTAGACGCCACTAGAAGATCAGCTTTGAATTCTGCCAAAACTACGTGGGCAATGAATGAAATAGATCACATTCTAAAAGGCATTTTAGGAGTCTTGGAAGTTTTCAACTTTCTCGATTGGTCCCTCGGAGTCCTAGCCAAGAAACTCAAGGACCGGACACGTTTTCTCTCTGGAGGATTTGAATTGTGTCTTATCCTGTATGGATAATCGGTGAGGGATGGGGCCAGCGAAATAGCTTCACTGTTTGGAGCAGGGGTCTTGAAGAAAAGATCAGTATTTTGCTCATTTTTAACAAAGTCCTGTCTCACATGCTCAGAGATCGTCTTGGCTTTTTGCCCCCTCTCTCTACGCAGCTGTTTCCTAAACACCTGGTTCAAGACATTTCGAAGGCTCTCTGCCAAAGCTACACAGGACCTTCTAGCGCAGTCTGCAAGGAAGCCGCGCCCTACCTTCCAGACTAAGACGAAGAAAGCTAAGCCTGACCTTTCAGGAACCCTTTCGAGGGGCTTCTACCTCTAGATCCTCTTCGTTCAGAGGTCGGAAACCAAATAGAAGAGGGAGGACTTTTACGAAGTCAATCAAACCTCCCAAGTAAGACTCAAGTCCTTCAGACAACTGTAGGCGCCAGGCTTTTACAGTTTGCAGAAGTCTGGGCCCAGAAAGACGCAGATGCCTGGACCCTGTCAATTTTGAGGAAGGGCTATCTCATCCCGTTCTCTTCGAGGCCTCCCTTGACAAATACCCCGAGGGAGTTGACGGCCGGATACAGGGACCCCATCATGAATCAAGCCCTCAGACTAGCGGTAGATCAGATGCTGGAAAAGGAGGCGATCGAACTAGTGGCAGATAATCTTTCGGCAGGCTTTTACAACCGCCTGTTCCTAGTTCCGAAATCCTCAGGGGGATGGAGACCGGTGTTGGACGTAAGCGCCCTGAACTTCTTCGTCGAAAAGAAGAAGTTCACGATGGAGACCACTGCCTCGGTGTTTGCAGCACTCCGTCCAGGGACTGGATGGTGTCCTTGGACTTACAGGACGCTTACTTCCACGTACCAATCCATCCTTCCTCGAGGAAGTTTCTAAGATTCAGATGGGGGGAAGAATCCTCCAATTCAGGCCCTGTGTTTTGGCCTCTCCACGGCCCCCCAAGTCTTTACGGCCATCATGAGGAATGTGGCACAATGGCTTCACCTAGAAGGGGTGAGGATTTCGCTCTATATCGACGATTGCTTATAAGGGCCAATTCCAGAGATCGTTGTCTGAAGGACTTGAAGAAAACCCTGGATTTGACTTATTCCTTAGGACTTCTGGTCAATCTGCAGAAGTCAAGTCTGATTCCCGCTCAAGAGTGCGTTTATCTGGGGATCCAGATGAACTCTTGAGTTTCGGGCTTTTCCGTCACAGGAGAGGATAGCCCGGGGACTCGAAAAAGTAACAACCTTCTTAGGGAAAGAAGTATGCACAGTGAGGGAGTGGATGAGTCTGCTGGGATGCTCTCCTCATGGAGCAATTTGTTTCCCTAGGAAGGTTGCACCTGAGACCGCTCCAATTCTTTCTTCATCGGAATTGGAGTCGTCCTTCTCAGGATTTGAAGTTCTCCCTGTCAATTTCTCATCAAAACACAAGAAGGAGTTAGCATGGTGGGCGGATCCCAACAGTTCTCGCAGGACTGCCTCTTCAATCCCAGAACCCCAGCCTGGTGTTGTTTTCCGATGCGTCGGAAACAGGTTGGGGGGCGACTCTGGGAACCAAGGAGGTGTCAGGAACCTGGGTGGGGGACCAGTCTTCCTGGCACATCAACAGGAAAGAACTAATAGCCGTGTGGCTTGCTCTGAAGGAGTTCGAGTCAGATGTGACAGGAGCAGTTGTGCAAATAAACTCTTGACAACACCACGGCTCTGGCATACATCAGGAAACGGGGGGACGCATTCCTTCTCTCTGTACAAAACAGCAAGAGATCTTCTTCTGTGGACAGAAGAAAGAAAGGGGGATAAAACTTCTCACCAGATTCGTACAGGGAGAAAGGAATGTAAGGGCAGATCTCCTCAGCAGGAAAGATCAGGTCCTTCCCACAGAGTGGACTCTGCACCAAGATGTTTGCCAGAGCCTTTGGAAGTTGTGGGGGGGCAGGCCTCTCTTAGACCTGTTTGCAACTTCAAAGAACAAAAGACTGGATCTGTATTGCTCGCCCATTTCATTTTCGGATCCAGGAGCAATAGGGATAGTACGCTCTCCTACTCGATTGGAAAGGACTCGATGTATGACGCGTTTCCCCCTTCAAGATTCTGGGGTTGACTTTGAAAAAGTTCGAAGAGTCAGATTCCGCGAGGATGACTTTGATAGCTCCCTTTTGGCCAGCACAAGATTGGTTCACAGAGGTGCTGGAATGGCTAGTGGATTTTCCTAAGATCGCTTCCTCTAAGGAGCGATCTACTCAGACAGCCCCACTTCGACAGGTACCACAAAAACCTCCCCGCTCTCAGTCTGACTGGCTTCAGACTGTCCAGAAACTGATCAGAGCGAAAGGCTTTTCGTCAGCAGCTGCTAAGGCAATCGCTAGAGCGAGGAGGTCTTCCACATTACGAGTGTACCAGTCGAAGTGGGATGTCTTCAGAAGATGGTGCAAGAGGAATAAAGTTTCCTCTTCCAGTACCTCTGTGAATCAAATTGCAGGCTTCTTTTTATTCTTAAGACAAGAATGTGGCTTAGTCGTTTCGACGATTAAAGGCTATCGTAGTATGTTGGCGAATGTCTTCAGGCACAGGGGCCTCAACTTATCGGAAGATAAGACCTACAGGACCTTATTAGGTCTTTTGATACAACGAAAATGCAGTCTCCTAAGACACCTAGCTGGAATTTGGATGTAGTCCTTCAATTCCTTGGGTCCTCTAGGTTTGAACCCCCTAATTCAGCCTCATTCAGAGACCTTACCAGGAAGACTCTGTTTTTGATGGCTCTAGCTTCCGCCAGAAGAGTGAGTGAGCTTCAGGCGATTGATGGTAATGTGGGTTTAAGGAGGACTCTCTCATTTGCTCTTTCCTTCCTGGTTTTCTTGCAAAGAATGAGAACCCATCAAGTCCATGGCCCAAGAACTTCGAGATTCGTGGGTTATCTTCTTTGGTAGGAGAAGAACCCGAGAGAACTCTTTGCCCAGTGAGAATGGTGAAATACTACCTTAGAAGAAAAGAGCAACTGAAAGCCAACCGAGAGGTCCTGTGGTGTTCAGTAAAAGAACCTATTTGTCCATTGTCGAAGAACGCATTGTCCTTCTTGAGAAGCCTCATCAAAGAAGCACACGGATCCTGCAGAGAAGAACATCTTAGGCTTCTTAAAGTGAAAGCACACGAAGTAAGAGCCATAGCAACTTCTCTTGCTTTCAACAAGAATATGTCCGTGCGAAATCTGATGGAAACAACATTCTGGAGATGTCAGTCAGTGTTCGCGAACCACTACTTACGTGATGTGAGAATCACTTACGAAAAATGCTTCGCCTTGGGCCCGTACGTATCTGCGGATTCAGTGCTGGGGCAGGGAGCTGGAACTCATCCTGTTTAGTAGTAAAAATTTTTTCCCCTTGTATTTGTTGTTGTTGGTTGCCTTAAAGAGGATGCATGAAGGCATCTCTTTAGGTCGTAATACTAATCTTTAGTAGTTTGGTTAGGTGGTCTGATGAGTGTGGCTCCTTGCAGTAGTAGTGGTTAGGACCTGTTAAGATAGGGACGAACTCCCTTTAACAGGATCCGACTTGGATTCTACCGACACAAAGGGATCATATATCCCCAGTGGTAGATCAGAGATGATCTTTCAGCATCAGGTCACGTCCCTAGCTGTAGCTCTCCAGGCAACGCAGACTCAGAGACAGTATCAATGAAGTCTTCTGCCTGAACAGGTAAGAACCAAGGTTATTTATATCCTACAACATCAGTTGTTTCTTATCTCTCCTTATTACTTTAGCTGTCTCTTACCCTCCACCAAGGGTGCCAATCAGCTAAGCATATATCTGGCAGGGAAGTTCATGTACAAAAATGATATTGTTAAACTACAATAAAGTTTTGTACATACTTACCTGGCAGATATATACGTCTAATGGCCCACCCAGCCTCCCCTCAGGAGACAGGTGAAAGAAAAAAATCTGGCTGGAGAGATAGATTGGTTCATACGCCCGCCACCCAGCGGCGGGTAAGGTAGACCACCTGACCTACCTGTCGCGTGTGCTGCGAGATTTGAAATTCTGTCGGAACGTCGGAGACTATAGCTAAGTATATATCTGCCAGGTAAGTATGTACAAAACTTTATTGTAGTTTAACAATATCATATTTATGATGAATTTATGAAAAAACTTTTTCCTTACGTCCGCGCGGTAACTCTTCCGAAAAAAATCATACATGCGATTGTGGTAATGTTTGCACCATTTTAAAATTAGCCGTTACATAAAGTTTTATATATGGATATGTGCGCAATTTCATGCACAATACAACTAAAAACAACCCATGGTTGTAGCTTTTATCAGTTTTGAAATATTTTCATATAAAAAATGATGTGACAAATTTTCAACCTTCGTGTCACTTTTGACTCTACCGAAATGGTTGAAAAACGCAAATGTAAAGCTAAAACCCCCTCTTATATTTTAGTAATATGTTCAATCATTTACCTTCATTTTGTAACAAATTGGAAGTCTCTAGCACAATATTTCGATTTATGGTGAATTTATGTTGGGGGCTCCTCAATTACCATTGCGAGAATCATCGGATAGAGTTCTCTCATTAGATTCAGTATTGTCTGTATGTTGACCCAATAGTACACCCACTGTACCCAATAGTACACCCACTAGAATAGAAGTCTTAGTCTTCTACTTCATCACAATTAACCCATAAACCACTGTGATGATTCAGAATGTTTGTTCTGATAAATAAGCTATTTTTCGTCTTCTATTTTCTCTAGTTCATAATGTTCAACTACTAATTTTAACCATGATTTGGAGTGAATGTTTGAAGACTGTGTGCGCCCTGATAGCTCTGCTTCTAGGGTAAGCAAAGTTACTCCGTGAACCAACCCTCGCAGTGACAAAAAGCCATTCGTCATGCAGTACATTTCTGCTTGTTTACACACCCCTAGCTTACATTGCAACAGGAATCTGATGACCATCCATACCTTAGGAAAAAAGGTTTTTTTTTCCACCGTTAAGAAGAAAACCAGTCTCTTATTCTGTTAAACTTGTGGTCTTCCATGTTTGAGAAACACTCATTGTTGTTGAATGTCTTTGGGCCTTTTTTTGAGGAAATCTAAGGATAAAAGGATAGCCACTTCCTCCATAATTTTTAGTCATTTGTTGCTCTTTAAGACCATTCTGCTGTCGCTCTACCGGAGGCGTAAACGATCTTTGCATATACTATATATTTATTTTTTATTGCAGTCTTGCCAAGCATTTATACAGCTGTAGGTTCCCTACGAATGGCAGGCAATAGATTCATAACTTCCACGGTGGTGCCGCCATCGCTGATGTAGGAGACGTCATCTCCCTCCACTCGAGGGAGCTACAGGTACAATTGCCCAGGTAACATCAATTCGTTCTCTGCCGGCTTATGGTGAACATCGGTGGTCAGTGCAGACTTTTTCTTCATTGGTCGGGAAGTATATCTCTCCAATATCGGTGAAGGATTCAACTTCATGTTTGTGAGATTGAAGCTAGTTAGCTGAATTTCTTTTCTGCAATTTTGTGGCTGTACCATCATGTTGGACTCTAGTCCTTCAGGAGTTCGGTTTTGCGCCGGAGGGTGCAAAACTAGGTTAGTTAAATCAATATATGATTCACACACTAAGTGCATTAAGTGTAGGGGTTGTGAGTTGTTTAGAGAATCTACTTGTGATGAATGCAAGGATTGGAGTGAACAACAGTGGAAAGTTTTTGTTTCTCACTCAGGGAAGGTAATTAGAGGAAGGCGGCTCTCAGAGCTGAAAGTAAGACTAGTATAGCTGCTTCTGCTTCTTCTATCAAAGCACCTGCTCCTATTCCTTCTCCTTCTCCTCTTAATATGTCTCCGATCTTGGGTCCTCCTCCTCCTGCACCTGTAACTCCCTTGCGAACTTCCCGTGGAGTTTCTCCTGACACCATTGCCAGCCTCGAGTCTATATTTGAATAGAAATTTTATGTAATAGCCAATACAGTTGTGCAGTTAAGTTTATCTGTAAAGTTTTTCTTGGAAAAGACTTCTAGCGAAGTGAAAAGTGTCGGTGCAGTGCAATCTGAGGGGGTGGCTGTTTGTCCCGATAGTTCTCCTAGACAAAGGTCCCTGTCCTGCTCCCCCGCCTCAGGGAGAAGACATACCGGAGGTCCAAGGGAGACTCTTGGGGTTTGCCCACTGACAGTCGCTTCCTCCGTCAATCCTGTGATGCGACAGCAGGATTAGACTAAACACCATTGGGAAGGTGTGTCGTTCAGTAATCAGTTACTGACAGTCGAGTGATTCTTCATCCTCCCGTCCGTTGACGAGATGTTCAACTGAATAGATGTTCTCTACACCCCCTGTGAAAAGGAACAGAAATAGACAACCCGTCATGTAGCGAAGCTACATGGACTTCGCCTCGGATTCTCACAATTTCGACAGCAGCCTTCGGCTCGATTGTGGAACCTGTCTAACTTTTACCTTCGAATTTGCATGCAACAGATAATTGACTGGCGCGAGACCTCCGGTGTCGATTGTGTCTAAGTCCACAACCACAATGTCTGAAGAACAATGAGGAGAATCAAGAACCCCCTCTGTCGCCTATCTCTTCGGATTCCAAGGAGGACTACGAAGCGGACTCTATTCCTCCCTCATGCTATTCTAAGCTTTTACGCTACCTTCTGGACATGTACCCGAATTACTTCATAGCAGCTGCTCCCAGGTCACCTGCTTCCATCTTCCTGGTGAGAAGAAAGAATTTCTATCTGAGAAGGAAGAATTTCGGTCGCTTCGTGATATAGAAGACTGGTTGAAGTTCAAGAGAGCGCGGGAAAGCAACTTTCGCCTCTCCTCCATTGAAACTTATTAAGAAGAGGTATAGGTTCTACATAACTGGAGAAACCCTCTCCATGGGAGTTTCTGCCTCCTCCCAGGGGTACTTCTCTGGCCTGGTAGAAGATGCAAATAGGAGGTCCATGTTTGCAGCAGCAAAATTTTCTTGACATCACCTGATTTAGACTATTTGGTAAAGAATATTTTCAAGATTTTGGACATTGAGCTAATTGGAACTGGACGATTTGAGTCCTCCCCAGAAGGACCTGGCATCGGACTGGCTTGGGGTTTTGTTGTGTGCCGACAAATCCGTTTTAGGATGGTTGCGATGAGCTGCCTACTGTTGTTTTTTTTTTTTTTGCATTCGGAAACTCTCATGAAAAGGCAGCTCTGGTGTTCTTTTGTTTCGAGAGGAGTCGCTACACCTCAGAAGTCGCCCTTTTGTTTTCTCCTCTCACGACAAGAAACATCTGTTCCCGAAGAAACAGTGGCCAAGACGCTTTCCGCATTGAAAAGAAGTGTACATACTAATGACTTACTCGCTCGGTCTTCTAAGCGAGTTAAACCCTTGACTGTGACTCCTACCACCTCGGAACTGCCCTTGCAGAAGAAACCCTTTCGAGGGGGGCAGGTCTAGACCGTTCGTCAGGCCTCGATCCAGTTTACGACACCCGACCAAGTTCTCGACCAAACCCGACACCAAATCTTCCAAGTGATCCTTCAATCCTTCATTGTCCCGGTAGGGGGCAGACTGAGCCTCTTTTGGGAGGAATGGAGTCACAGAGGGGCAGAGCCTTGGGTGATCCAAGTTCTCTGGTTCGGTCACTCCATTCCTCTCAGACACTCCACCTCTATCCAATGTTCCCATCACATTGCCCGCCTACTCTCCAGGCTTGGAGAAGTTTGTAGCTTTAACTTGAGAAATAGAGACACTCGTGCAGAAGCCGGTCATAGAGGAGATAAGCGACAGACCATCCCTGGGGTTTTACAACAGTCTGTTTGTAGTCCCCAAGTCATCAGGGGGCTGGAGGCCCGTACTGGATGTAAGCACACTGAACTTGTTTGTTCAGAAGAGCAAATTCAATATGGAAACGACTCGTTCGGTGTGGGAATCCCTTCGCCAAGGGGATTGGATGGTATCCCTGGATATGCAGGACGCATACTTCCACATCCTAATTCACCATGACTCCAGGAAATGCCTTCAGTTTGTTCATGGGCAAGACCTACCAGTTTCTAGCTCTTTGCATAGGCCTCTCGACAGGACTGAAAGTATTTACGCGATTGCTGACTCCGCTGGGAAGTGGTTACACCACCTGAGCATCAGTGTCACTCTACCTAGACAACTGGCTTCTCCGCTTCTCTTCGGAAAGTCGGTGTATGAAGGATCTCAAGTGGACTTTCTTTAACTCTCTCGTTAGGTCTTCTTATAAACGAGGAGAAATCTCGGTTAATGCAGACTCAGAGCATTCTCTATTTGGGGATGACTGAACTCTCGAGTTTTTGGGCTTTTCTTTCACCAAAGAGAATCCAGTCGTGTCTGGAAGTAGTCCAGGATTTCTGGACCACAAGTCCTGTTCTGCCAACAATAAACACTAGCTTCGAAGGAACAGTTTGTCAAACTCGGAAGGCTGCACATGAGACCCCTACAATTCTTCCTGAAGGCATCATGGTGCAGGAAGACTCGACCGGACTTCACAGTGTTCTCAATTACAGACGAAATCAAGGAGGACTTAGCGTGGTGGCTTTCAAAACCAAGACTGGTAGAGGGTCTTTCGCTTCGTCCGCTCCACCCAACCCTTCAGTTCTTTTCAGACATCTGACGCAGCACTTTCCTACAGCAGAAAACAAGGGGGAACGCGCTCCTTCACCCTATACAACTTGCAAAGATCTGCTTCTGTGGCAGAAAAATTTCAAATTTCGTTGATCCCTTGATTTGTTCAAGGGAAAATGAACGTATTGGCGGACGAACTAAGTAGACGTCACCAAGTACTGCCGTTGGAATGGACTCCTGATGCGAAGATCTGCCTAGACCTACGGAAGCTTTGGGGAAAGCCGATGATAGACCTATTTGCAACTTCGAGGAACAACCGCATTCCACTGTTTTGCTCTCCAGTCCCGGACCCTCTTGCATGGTCAGTGACACAATGTTTACTTATGAAACTAGACTGGTCGGGCCGGGAAGCGTACGCCTTTCCCCCGTTCGGCCTAATAAGACAGGTTCTGGACAAAGTGTCATTTCACAAAAAAGTTTCTGACACTTGTCGCTCCGTTCTGGCCAAGGAAAGAATGGTTCCCAGATCTCCTAGACTTGCTTGTAGATTTCCCCAGGCTTCTTCCGTTAAGAGATGTCTACTCAGACATCCGCACTTCGCAAGATTCCACCAAGGATTATCCGCTCTGGCACTGACAGGATTCAGACTGTCAGGAGTCTCGTCAGAGCAAAAGGTTTTTCGAAATGAACTACAGAAGCTATCGCAAACTGCAGAAGAGATTCTTCTAACAGACTATACCAGTAAATGGGGAGTGTTTCGAAAATGGTGTAAACAAACTAAAGTCTCTTATTCTGAAACATCTGTGAACGATATAGCGGATTTCCTTCTATTCTTAAGGGACATTAAGCGTTTTGCGCCTTAGACTATTAGGGGTGATACAGAGCGATGCTGGCTTCCGTTTTAAACAGAGGACTAGACCTATCCACAAATAGTGATCTTTCCGGTCTAATTAAATCCATTCGAGCTTCCAAAATCGTCAAAAGGCTCGATAGCATGGAATCTCGATATAGTACTTAAATGGCTTTTGGGTCCTCCCTTTGAGCCGCTATTTTCTTTGTCTATGAGGACTCTCGCCAAGAAGACATTATTTTTAGTTGCATTAGCATCAGCTAGACGAGTTAGCGAGCTACACGCGATGGACAAAAGATGGGATTTTCTCAAGGTGACGCAGTTTGCTCCATGGAGCTCCATTTTCTCGCGAAAAATGAGAACCCTTGTAATCCTTGGCCACATAACTTCATTCTCAAGAAACTGACAGACTTGATAGGCCAGGAAGAACAAAGGCTCTTATGTCCCGTGAGGGCATTAACCCTTAAACGCCGAAGCGGTAAAAATAAAAAACTCCCCCGAATTCCGGAGCCGGTTTTGAGTGAGAGCGGAAGCGAAAAAAATAATTTTTTCAAAAAATCACAGCGCGCTTAGTTTTGAAGATTAAGAGTTCATTTTTGGCTCCTTTTGTCATTGCCTGAAGTTTAGTATGCAATCATCAGAAATGAAAAATAATATCATTATCATATGTAAATAGTGCGATATAATGGTTGCGAAAAAAAAAAATTCATACATAATTGTATTAAAATCACGCTGTGCAAAAAACGGTAAAAGCTAAAGAGTTTCTTTTTTTTTTTCGTTGTATTGTACATTACATTGCAATCATTTTGATATATAATACATTGTAAAACAATAAAAGCAACACCAGAAAAATATTATCACAAAATGATGTACGAATTCGTAACGCGCGGACGTAAAATAATATTTTTTTCAAAAATTCACGGTAAATCTAAATATTGTCCTAGAGACTTCCAATTTGTTTCAAAATTAATACAAATGATTGAATATTACGATACTGTAAGAGTTTTAGCTTACAATTGTGTTTTTCGACCATTTCGGTAGAGTCAAAGTTGACCGAACGTGGTTTTTTTTCTATTTATAGTGATTTATATGCAAATATTTCGAAAATGAGAAAGCTACAACCTTCAATATTTTTCCTTTTGATTTTACATGAAATTGCGCACATTTTCATATATAAAACTCTATAAAATGCCTAATATGAAACGGAGCAAATTTTCCGAGAATTTGATGTACGCAATTCAGAGATTTATGGCGGAGAATCCGCATTCATAGGGAAGGAAAGTTTTTTTTCATAAATTCACCATAAATCAAAATATTGGGCTAGAGACTTCTAATTTGTTTCAAAATTAAGGTAAATGATTGAATATTACTAAAATATAAGAGTTTTAGCTTACAATTGCGTTTTTCGACCATTTCGGTAGAGTCAAAGTTGACCGAATGTGTTTTTTTTTTCTATTTATCGTGATTTATATGCAAATATTTCGAAAATGAGAAAAGCTACAACCTTCAATTTATTTTTCTTTGTATTCTACATGAAATTGCGCACATTTTCATATATAGAACTTTCTGTAACGGCTAATTTAAAATGGTGCAAACATTACCACAATCGCACGTATGATTTTTTCGGAAGAGTTACCGCGCGGACGTAAGGAAAATGGTATTTTATTTTCCCTAAATTTCACCATAAATCGAAATATTGTGCTAGAGACTTCCAATTTGTTACAAAATGAAGGTAAATGATTGAATATTACTAAAATATAAGAGTTTTAACTTACAATTGCGTTTTTCGACCATTTCGGTAGTCAAAATTGACCGAAGGTTGAAAATTTGTCACTTATCATTTTTTATGAAAATATTTCAAAGATGATGAAAGCTACAACTATGGGTTGTTTTTAGTTGTATTGTGCATGAAATTGCGCACATTTCCATATATAAACTTTATGTAACGGCTAATTTTAAAATGGGGCAAACATTACCACAATCGCATGTATGATTTTTTTCGGAAGAGTTACCACGCGGACGTAAGGAAAAAGTTTTTTCATAAATTCACCATAAATTGAAATATTGTGCTAGAGACTTCCAATTAGTTGCAAAATTAAGTTAAATAGTTGAATATTACTACAATATAAGCGTTTTATAGCTTACAATTGCGTTTTTCGACCATTTCGGTTAGAGTCAAAGTTTGAACTGAAGGTTGAAATTTTGGCACTTATCGTTATTTATATGGAAATATTTCAAAACTGATAAAAGTTACAATCATGAGTATTTTTTTGTTGTATTTTAAATGAAATTGCGCACATTTTCATATATAATACTTCATGTAAGGGATAATTTAAAACTGTGCAAAAATTGTGTCAAAGTGACGAAATAATTTTTGAGATGTGTCACCGATACTTTTTAGTGCGATAAGAAAGAAATTCGCGCTTGCGCGCCTGCGTAACGATTGTTAACAAAAAAACGCCTTGATCTGTGAACTCCCAGCATCCCCAAGGCGCGTGATTCAAAAGTTTTTGGCTGGTAGGCTATAAGTATTTTTCCGCGGAATTTTTAAAAAAACTTTTTTGAGCAGACGTATGCTACGTCCCATTCAGAAATCGGGGGAAGATTTTGAATCGACGTTTAATACGTCCATTCGGCGTTTAAGGGTTAAGATGTTACCTCTGCAGAAAGGAGAAAATTAGAGGTCAGTCGAATCGTTTGTGGTGCTTGTTACAAATCCCTCACCCTGTCTCAAGAAATGCTATCTCCTTTCTCTCTGAGAGAATTAAGTGTAGAAGCACACACTCAAGCTAACGACTCTGTGTTTCCTTTACTGAGAGTGAAAGCGCACAGTGTTTCCTTTACTGAGAGTGAAAGTGCACGATGTTCGAGCCGTAGTGATTTCCCTCGTTTTTTTACACAACTTGTTACTATCTGCTATCTTCCAAAGTACCTTTTGGAGGTCTAAATCTGTGTTCGCTACACATTATTTGAAAGAAAGAGACAGTGTTTGAAGAGTGTAAGTCTCTCAGTCCACTTTCGGTAGCTGGCATGGTGTTGGGAGAAACGACATAGGGGGTTACTCCCTCGGTTAGCCTGTTTCACCTTGTACAGGCGGCCCTCGGTTAGCGGCAGGGGTTCCGTTCCTGGCCACCGACGCCAAGCGATTTTCGACGCTGAGCGATTTTAAAGCCTACGGCCGCCGCACACCTTCTTTCGAAACTCTAGACCAGTCAAAGGCGCTTTAATCCCACAACGGCGCAATAAGTAAAATTATATGTATGCAGTATAGTACTATAGAATTTACTGTACAGTAACATGTGGGGTGTCTAAGAGTATGTACGTAAAGATATAATAAAGTTTTATACAGTGTACAGGTAGCTGTAGTGTTCAGGTTACATCATTAGTCTTACGATAGTCCGATTTTATGAGAGATCAAATTACAATGGCCTAACTTTATCCATCTTCTAGTTACATAAGTTCAATAACAGCATAAGAGAATGATGAAAGTATGGTTTTAACGTTATGTATACTCTTTGCGTGAACGTGTACAGCCATGAACAACCGAACGAGAAAACTTTTTTTTTTTTTTCTAAGTACAACCGAACTTGATAACATCTGTTTGGCTTGTATTTCGATCATCGTACTACAGTGCAACATTACCGTGTTATAAATGGCGTTATGTATAGAATAGAACTGAGATATCTTAATGTAATAACTTTATTCGCTATAGATCAGAGATCAATATAGATTAAGATCAATCGGGAAATATACCGTTAAATTTAAACCTAGTTATAACTGAAGCTGAGAAAACTGTTCAAGCTGATAATGACTATTATCGTACATCAGCAACAAGGATAAAACTGCAGTAAACGTCTGCCATCACACACAACTGTAGATAAAATTGGGATAAAATCATTTAATCAAAACTTCTGTGCTTGAAAGAACACATTTTACTGTTGGTTTCACGCCGATGCAAGATAATAACGTAAAGTTCGTATTACGATGATAAAGGATTAATTGCCGAACGGAATCAACGTAATTTTTTACGCAAAATAAACATGCCGCCAACGTAATCTGTTAACAAAAAAAATAGTAGTTCACATTCACAACGAGACATATTCAATAAATATGTCCACCTAAAAACACGCTGTATAAGGAAAAATAACTTTGTCTCATATAAGTCAAGTATATAGATATTCGTTTATGATAACTAGAAGCAAGAGCATTCGCTCAGAATTGCGTTATGGTGAAACAAACTCGTATTCATCAGCTGATTTCAAACCACAACATTGGCCGCTCCGCGGAATACGGGCTTAAGTTTGCCGTAGTATTTTAAAATACAATAATATGAGAATACATACAATATTCTTGGATACAGTGAAATAATGTATAACTTTTTAAAGGATTTATGGAAAAGATGCATAATTAATAAAATAACAAATGCATTTTTGTTTCGGAACTGGCGGACAAGAACGAACATGAAAAACCATCCCCTGACAACGTGGAGCGTAGTTATAAAGGCTGCCTTAATTGTATCTTATTTCTGTACAAAAATGAAAAATAACCTTTATGTAATATATTTTCATACACATTTTAAACATAAAAGCATAAACATTTGAAAATCGACACATCGATTGCTAAATTTGCACTCTTTTTAACTCTATATTTTCGGAAGAGCGGCAGACGGCGGCATACAAGAACGAACTTGAAAAAAACATCGTAGTCGATAACTTGAAGGGGAGTTTCAAAAGCTGCCTTTTTATCATATTTCTGCACAGAAATAAAAATACCCTATTCGTAATACATTTTCATACACATTTTAAACATAAAAGCATAAACATGTATAAAATCGACACATCGATCGCTAATTTGCATTTTTTTAAAATCTATATTTTCGGAAGAGCGGCAGGCGGCGGCTTACAAGAAAGAACATGAAAAAAACATCGTATTTGATAACGTGAAGGGCAGTTTCAAAAGCTGCCTTTGTATCATATTTCTGTACAGAAATAAAAATGCCTTTCACGTAATACATTTTCATGCACATTTTAAACAAAAGCATGAACATTTATAAATCGACACATCCATAGCTAAATTTGCACTTATGTAACTCGATATTTTCGGCATAGAACAGAGTCAGAGGCATATATTTTACCCTAATACCTACGTAATAACTCTCCATAAAATTTGTTAATATAATTTGCATAACCTTTATGGTCTGAACGGCATTTCTACAAATGTATGAACTCTTTACACAACGGCGCTGTTAACTGAAATTTGTGCCGTAAAGATACCTTTAAAATGCCTTTCTACAAATGTATGAACTCTTTACACAACGGCGCTGTTAACTGAAATTTGTGCCGTAAAGATACCTTTAAAATGCCTTATTTTTTTAATGAATATTTTTGACGACCGCCGTAAAACCGATTCGCCGTTGAGTGATTGCGCCGTTAACCGCGGGCCGCCTGTATCTAGGTTGACAAGTTAAAGGGAAGTCTTGGTGGTACAATTTACCAGGAGTACTCACCAGTCATTTTAGTTTGTTTTGGTGGGTAAAGGTTTTATTTCGGTGTATGTTACAGTTGTGTTGTCATGTTGGTTATTTCTGGTCTTCGCCCAGGGCAAGGGCAACATTTTGTTGTATCTCCGTTGAGTCAGCGGTGAAACACCATGACTACGAGGATCTTCCACTACATGTAGAGGCACCCATTGGTCATACTCCAAGCCTTCTACTATGTAAGATAAGCACAGACCAGAGGCAGTATTCTCTTGCAGTAGCTCTCTTACAAGGTAAGGTGCAACAAGCACTAACAGTGCTTTTGGGTCTTTTTTCAAGAATCATATGTTATTTTTGAATTAAACTTGCATTCACAGCCCCCCATCCTTGTAATGGGTAATCAGCTGTATAATTGTTCGATAAGACACTGCAATAAAAATGGAATTTTCTTAAAATAAAATTTTATTGCATATTTATCTAACTATTATTAATCAAAGCCCTCCCTCCCTCCCCACAGGTGGATGGCTGGGCAGAACGAATTGATGTTACCTGTAGCTCCCTCAAGTGGAGGGAGATGATGTCGCCTACATCAGCGATGGCGGTGCCACCGCGGAAGTTTTGAATCTATTGTCTGCCATTCTTAGGGAACCTACAGCTGTATAATTGTTTGGTAAATGTGCAATAAAATTATATTTTATTAAGAAAATTCCAATTTTTTTTATGTGCTTAAAAAAGGTCAAAATTTTTTCAACATCTTGAGACCATTGTTAGTGATTGGCACAACATCGTGGAAGGAAGCATAGGATGTTCTCCAATTATCTCTTCACGTTTTCAGTAAGGTCCTGAGTTTGGAGAGCCGGGGGTACAGTGTACTTGACGCACCCACCACTCTCAGTGGATGGGTCATGATGTTATTTCAGTGTTGGTGTCAGTGTTTTCTGGTTGTTCTACTTTGGTGGTGCACCCGGGACAAGGGTGGTCACCTATAATACTTTGCTAGCCATAGGAGCATTCCTCTCACTTCAAAGTTCCCCTGTAGTTGGAGGTGACCCTTGGATTTACTGCCATGCCACTATGAGTTAAGATGAGCACCAACCAGAGGCAGTATTCATGAGCGTAGCTCTCTTACTGATAGGAACGACAAGCATTGTTTTTCCAGTGCTAGCAGATTTCTATTTAAAATTCATTACAGGATTTAATACTTTGGAGTAGAATATGTCCATGATCCCACCTCCATTCAGTATGGAATCAGCTGTTTAATTACTAGGTAAGTCACATATTAAAAAAGTATCTTTTTATAATAAAAGTAGATTTTCTATATACTTACCCAGTAATTATATGATCAGAGCTCACCCACCTCCCCTCCCCTTGATGGACATTATGCCCTTAAAAACAGAAGGATGTGATTAGCCAAGTTGTTCCTAGTATTGTCATAGGGGGACAGCACTGTATACTTATACAGAGCAATTGAAGCGCTACCCACAAAATTTGAATTTAGGCTGCCGTAGAGTAGACAACTTTCTGCTATGTAATTACTGGGTAAGTATATACAAAATCTAATTTTATTAAGTATTTTTGAAGTTATTTACACTTGATAGATTTCTCAGCAGGAGCTTTAAAAAACTTCAGCTGACATACTTTAGACTTGATTAAACAAATTATTTCAGGCATTCCAATTCAAGTAATTGGAGATCGCAGCAGAGCATTGGATTACGAAGAATTACCTTGTAATATCTGAATGCCTCCTAAGGCCAAAGATCTCGTCGTGATAGGGTGTCATCAACTGCTTCCTCTTCTCTTCAAAAGAGTAGACCTGCTTATACAAGTACTACAAATTAGACAAGTGGAAGACTCCATGCTCACATGAAAGTCCTACATGAATTTGCTGCAGGACGAGAGAATCTATTTCAAGATACAACTAACCACATTTTTAATCACAATTGCATCAGATTTATACAAAAGGCCCGGATGTACCGATTAAACGTCAACAGTTGATTATGACTGAAATAGAAAAATGTTTGGAACGAGTTGTACTTTCACAATCGGGGATATTAAAATCTTAACCTCATTTGACTATGAAAACTAAAATAAGGAAATTTTAATTTTTATATTAATTTGCAAGTGTCAAGGTCCATCAGGGTCATAACAGTACCTGTTTGCCCAAAGTTTAGTACATAAGAGTTCAGCGTTCTTTGTTATAGTTTTTTGAGTGGGAACTACAGGAGTCTTTATCATACCAATTAGTTGTCTAACATTGTTTCATCTACAATTATTTTGTTGATGTCAGATATTAGGTGTAATGTAATACCTTGGGTTACGTAATACTAAACAGGTTTCTTATTAATGTCATATCAGCTACTAGGGCAGCCATCTTTGTAAATATATTATGTCGAGAAGTTGGGTATATTTAAGGAGAGAGTTTTCCATGAGCTAGCTTTAAAATTACTCGGCAGGTTTTGCCTAGATCTCTGCCCTTTGATTTGCAGTATTTATATACATACAGTAGACCCTTGACTCACGAACACAATCCGTTCCTAGACCTTGGTCGTGTTCCAAATTGTTCGTGACTCTGAGCTAATTTCCCCATAAGGTTTAATGGGAATAATATTAATTGGTTCTCGACCCCTACGAACCAATATATATTATGTATATTTTGCCTTATTTTACACAGATAATGTAAAAGTCAGTGTAAAAAACCTTAATATATCTAATAATATAATTTAAAATGGTAAACTAACACTATAAAAAAGTTTGTAAAGTGAACACTTACTATGACTGGCGAGACTTCTGGCTTGACGGACAAGAGAAGAGGAGGGTGGTGGGTGGGGAGGAGGTTATTGTGCGGAAGGAGACCCTCCCCCATCCAGGTCGGGGAGAGATCTCGTTCCGGAGATTCAACTCTTCTAGGTTTTTTGGTGAACGTTTAATCACAAACTTATCCAATGTCTGTTGCCTTTTCCTTCCTTGCATAACTTTTCTGAAATGGCTCATTAAATTTTCATTGAGCATATTCACGATCCTGTTCGTAACATTTGTCCGGATGATACAATTCAAGGAAGCACTGGACATCATTCCACTTTTCCAATGCGGCTTTTATCACATCACTGCTGACATCTGTAACTTCCTCCCCAGCTCCTCTTCGTCAGTTGATTGCTCCCGAGCAAGTTGCTCCTGCTGCTCTTTGTGGAGTTGAACAAGTTCGTCCGCAGTCAAATCTTCTGAATGTTCAGCGACCAATTCTTCAACATCTTCGTCGTTGACTTGTAGACCCATACTGTTGCCCATGGACACAATTTCTTGCACAATCTCTGCATCGAAGCCCTCAAAGTCACGGACAGTTACGCACTGGGGCCAAAGTTCCGCCACGCAGAATTTAATGTGCGGTACGTAACTTCAGTCCATGCGTTATCAATGAGGGTTATGCAGTGAAAAACATTAAAGTGCTTCTTCCAAAATTCTTTTAAGGTTAATTTTGTCTCTTCAGTTACACGGAACAAGCATCTGGAGAAGAGCGCCTTCGTATATAATTTCTTAAAATTGCTAATGACTTGTTGGTCCATGGGCTGGAGAACAGAGGTCGTGTTGGGTGGAAGGAACTTGAACTGAATGAAGTCATGTTCACTGCAGTCAGCCAAGTACGAAGAGTGTGCCGGGGCATTATCCATGATCAGAAGGCACCGCAGGGGTAGCTTGTTCTCTGTTAGGTACTGACTCACGGTCGGCGCAAACACTTCATCAATCCACTCCATAACAAGTTCCGTGTCACCCATGCTTTTGTATTGGCCCTCCACATTACAGGCAGTCTGGCCTTATTTACGTTGTGCTGCTTAAAGGCACGCGGGTTATTTGAATGGTAGACAAGTAGCGGCTTTAGTTTCAAGTCGCCACTTGCGTTTGAGCATAACAAAAGCGTAAGCCTATCCTTCATTGGCTTGTGGCCTGGGAGCGCCTTCTCTTCTTGGGTGATAAATGTCCTGTTGGGCATCTTCTTCCAGAAGAGGCCCGTTTCATCACAATTGAAAATCTGTTGAGCGACGTATCCTTCGGCCTCCACGAACTCGGCAAACTCAGTCACGAATGCCTCGGCAGCAGCCTTGTCTGTGCTAGCAGCCTCACCATGCCTAATTACAGAGTGAATTCCAGTTCTTTTCTTGAAGTTATTCAAACCCACCCTTTACTAGCCTTAAAATCAATCTGGCGTGGCACTAGTAGAAGGAGTTTCCTTCAGCAAACTCTGATACACTTGCCGAGCTTTCTCGCAGATGATCGGCTCGTTTACACTATCACCTGCCATCTGTTTCTCATGTACCCACTTCAAAATTATTTTTTCTGCCTCTTCGAGGGTTTGCGATCTCATCTTGGTTAGTACTGTCACTCCCTTCGCAACATTTGCTTCTTTAATGGCATCCTTGTTTTTCAAAATTGTCGAAATTGTCGACTTGGCCATCTTGTACTCACTTGCGATATCGGTCACGCGAACACCACGTTCAAACTTTTCTATAATTTCTTTCTTTATTTCAATGGTTATCTTCCTCTGCACCCTCTTCTCACCATCACTCTTCACTTTCTTACTTTCACCACCACTCTTCACTTTCTTAGGGCCCATTATGAAGAAAATCACAAGTTTTAGCGCAAAAAATGCTAAGCGAATTGACGAACGTCTTGTACACAATGAGATGAGACAAAGAGCGATGCGTGGGTGACGCCGTGCGTGGGCGGCTGGAGGATGGCTGTTCCCATGGCAACTCAAACGCTCTCACGTGTGCTGGGCGATTTCGCGCATTTTTCAAATGTTTGTGTCTAAAAATTAGTTTGTGAAACAAAGTGAATTGTTATTTTCCAGAAATTTCCAGCATTTTTCAAATGTTCATGTCTCAAAATTAGTTCATGACCCAAACAGAATTTTTATTTTCCGCATTTTTTTTTGTTCGTATCTCAAAGTTAGTTCGTAGGTCAAGGGTGAAATTTTACCTATAATTTTGGTCGGGGATCGAGTTGTACGTGGGTCAATGCGTTCGTGAGTCAAGGGTCTACTGTACTAGGTTTTTCAATGCATACTTGCTTGGGTACAAAGGTTACGCGAGATTAATACTAATGTGATGCTTATTATCTCCAGTAATTTTATGAAATTTGTAAACAATGGAAAGCCAAAACTTCATTAATGACAAAGAATAGGTAACTTTGATTTTATTAAAAATATCTTGCTAGTCAGTATAATTGAAAATAGCAGTATGGAGTAAAAAGTGTCAAGTATTAACTTTTACAGAAAGGGTAATATGTGTTGTAAATATACAAATTTCTTGATTTTTTTTTCAGTCCATATTGTAGATAGTTAAGCTAGCTTCCATCACAATAGGGACTTGTGGTAGTGTTTTTACAGCCTTCATACATCTTTTGTTCCATTAGAATTAAATTCTTAATGGCTTCTTGGTCTTGCGTAATTGCCATATATAAACGATGGAACCTTGACTTTCAAGCTTATATAGGTACTAGATAGGTGATATTTCACAAACTAGATTTATCCATTTCACCTCAGTTCTAAGGACAGATGGTTGATTATTTTTTTTTTTACTTTCAACCTGTAAAACGATGCTATGAATTTCGAACAAAGCTTGCATCTTACTTGCCATTACAGGCAGTCCCCGGGTTATGACGGTCTCGGCTTACGACGTTCCGAGGTTACGACGCCTACAACACTCATCTGGCAGATGAAATATGACACCAAAAATGCAAAATAGTTTTTTTTTTTTCTTTTTTTATGAAAAATGCCATAAGAATGCAGTTTACAGTGTTCCCCCCGTATTCGCGGGGATGCGTACCAGACCCCCCCCCCCCCAATGAATAGTTAGAATCCGCGAATGTTTGGAACCCCTATAAAAGCACTAAAAACAGCCTATTTTGTTAGTTAAATCTTGAGAATAACCACTAAAAATTTTCATACTTGGTTTTTTAATAGTGTTTTTATCACAAAAAGTGCATTTTATGATGAAATTGATCACAAAAACCAGGAATTTGTGGATATTTCTCGTAGAAAAATACCGCGAATGCGCGAGTTTTCCGCGAATAATGCGGGGAAACGTTCCCGAGAGAAATCCGCGAGTGTGTGAGTCCGCGAATCCGGAGAACGCGAATACAGGGGGTCCACTGTACATAGTTTTCAATGCACCCAAAGCATTAAAAGTAAGGTTTTCTTAGGATTTTTTTTACGATGTTCCGGCATTACGACGCGTCTCAAGAACGGAACCCCCACCCCGTCGTAACCCGGTGACTACTTGTAATTAAAATCAATTATAAGTTAACACTGCAAATATTGAAGTCTTAATATGAGCATTATTGTCATAGGATCTCTCCATATATGAGGCACTCTTGGCATGTGGAGGTTGCAAACTGTGATTGCTTTTACTATTGTTATATTTAGTATTCTAGTAATTATTATTATTATTATTATTTTTTTTTTTTTTTTTTTTTTTTTTTTTTTTTTTTTTTTTTTTTTTTTTTTGCTCTCACAGTCCTCCAATTCGACTGGGTGATATTTATAGTGTGGGGTTCCAGGTTGCATCCTGCCTCCTTAGGAGTCCATCACTTTCCTTACTATGTGCGCCATTTCTAGGATCACACCTTCTGCATGAGTCCTGGAGCTACTTCAGCCTCTAGTTTTTCTAGATTCCTTTTCAGGGATCTTGGGATCATGCCTAGTGCTCCTATGATTATGGGTACAATTTCCATTGGCATATCCCATATCCTTCTTATTTCTATTTTCAGATCTTGATACTTATCCATTTTTTCCCTCTTTCTCTTCAACTCTAGTGTCCCATGGTATTGCGACATCAATGAGTGATGCTTTCTTCTTGACTTTGCCAATCAACGTCACGGCTGGTCTATTTGCACGTATCGCCCTATCTGTTCTGATACCATAGTCCCAGAGGATCTCTGCCTGATCGTTTTTATATCACTCCCTCAGGTTGGTGCTCGTACCTCTTATTACTGCAAGGTAGCTGATGTTTCTTGCTCAGGCTCCAGTAGGAGGGCTTTTTGCCACTGAATCATGCCTCTTTTTGTAATGGTTCTGTGCAAGTGCAGGCATTCGCTTGCTATGTGGTTTATGGTTTCATTTTTCGTATTGCACTTCCTACATATGGGAGAGATGTTATTTCCGTCTATCGTTCTTTGAACATATCTGGTTTTTAGGGCCTGATCTTGTGCCGCTGTTATCATTCCTTCAGTTTCCTTCTTTAGCTTCCTCTGTAGCCATTGCCATGTGTCATCACTGGCTAGTTCTTTAGTCTGTCTCATGTATTGTCCGTGCATTGGTTTGTTGTGCCAGTCCTCTGTTCTGTTTCATTCTCCTGTCTCTGTATATTTTCTTTTTGGGTCTTCGTCTACTTTTATTAGTCCTTCTTCCCATGCACTCTTTAGCCACTCTTCTTCACTGGTTTTCTGATATTGCCCGTGTTCTCGATGTTGACGCAGTCCTCTATACTTAGTAGTCCTCTCCCTCCTTTCTTTCATGTTATGTATAGTCTGTCCGTATTTGCTCTTGGGTGTAGTGCTTTGTGTATTGTCATATGTTTCCTGGTTTTCTGATCTATGCTGTGGAGTTCTGCCTTCGTCCATTCAACTATTCCTGCGCTGTATCTGATTACTGGCACTGCCCATGTGTTTATGGCTTTTCTTTATCATATTTCCAGCGGTGAGTTTTGACTTGAGTATTGCCATGAGTCTCTGTATAGATTATTATTATTAGTTATTTTAAATAATTATTATAGATTATATAATTATTATTGATTTTTATTTTATTTTTATTATTTTTATTTTAATTTTTATTTTATTCTTATTATTACAGTTGAATAAAATGGCAGAATTAAGCAAATTCATCTTATATATTGTTTTTCTTTTTTTCTCATTACTTGCTTCTCTGGCTCAGCAATACTTCTTAATTATTGGCCAATATTCATATTTGGAGAAATCTAAATAAATGCTGAATGTGTATTTTATTTAGAACAGTATATACAAACATTGTCAGTATAATGGTGTACAGGAATGGCAGATCTCAGGTCCAGGTCTGATGACCTGTGTCGGTGTCAGCTAATTTTCAATCGGACTCGACCTGAGAGACTGCGTTTCTGAGCAGCCTAGTAGGTAGTGTTACTGGGGCTGGTCAACAGCA
>NC_061096.1:66380932-66402441 GCF_015104395.2 Macrobrachium nipponense
CCCAGGTATCAGCAGACAGCCACTGAAAAGGTGTCTTGTGATGCATTTATGGTTTTTGACTGAACACTGCTGAAAAAGTTCTAATTTTGAGTGTCCTGTACTAGCACCTAGGCATTCAATCTTGTAACCTACCTCTTGCTTCCGATAGCCAGTCCTCTCACAGGGTTTTGCTGTCAGGTGTGTGGACTCGCTCACCTTCTCATTTATGCTCTTAAAGGTGGAAGTACTGACTTTTCATCCATTGAAGATAAAGTGGATCAGAGCTCTGATCCTGCTTTGGCATTTTGGATGGACACCCAGGTTGAGGTGCTCGGATCTCTCTCGTAACTGGTGTTTTTTGTTTGTTGAGAACCAATCTCCATCGAGGCACTTCCAAGGAGCTACACTCCCATGCTCCACCTAGCCGGGAGCTTTCCACACACTCCCTGGTACCAGCTGCTAGTAGTTTGGCGCTAGCTGTTGTTTGCCCGATAACATAAGTCTTCTCATTCTTCTTCGTCGACACTTCGGGATCTTTCGTTTGCGCCTATGTCCTACCACTTGGATAGGATCTCACTTGAGTCGTGCCGGAAGCTGTGTGTATAGTCCTCTTTGTGAGATTTTTTTTTTTTATCACGAAGACAGATGAGTGACGAGATGTGGAAAGTTCTTGTCCTCTTTTGACACATTCAACTCCACTCAAACTCCTGCGTTCCCTCGATCTAACCAGTTGTAGGAAGAGAAGAATCTATTTGGTCTGTGAAAGCCCATTCTCTCCCTTCTGAAAGCTTTTCTTGCTGAGGCAAATACATTTTCCTGTCTTTACTTTGCTATCACTACAAGTTGATGATCGCGCACATTATCGCCCCTTCCTGCTAGTTTCGAGAAGAGCAGGAAAGAACGGGCAATCCTCTCCCTTCTTAGGATATCACCAGATGTACATTCATTTGTTCAGGATGGCTTATCACAAAGTAGTTTGAGATCCACCTCTCCTGTGTTCCCATTTTAGGAACAACCAGTTTTGTATGGACTAGTCTTCTTCTGTGTCCTGTTATTGCCGTAGAAGCTGTCCTTCGGGATAGCTTCTCATTTGCTCTCCTCATTATAGAATAAAGGATATATGCCTCAAGTCATTCTTTTTCTCTTTTAAAGTGAAGAAGAATTAAGCTGGCATTTGATCACCAGTAGCCAACGAATGTACTTTTATATTCTTGCAACAGGAGTATGTTATCAGTTGCACTGCCCGAGTAGTAGGCGCATGCTGGTAAGTTAGTACTTCTAGTGTGTGAATGAGAAAAATAGTACCTTCTCATAACTAACAAAAACTTAGGATGGCCTCTCTTAACCCCCCAAAAGTTTCCGGTTTTGACTTTTGAGACGTCTTGTTTAGCAACAACAACACAGTTGTTATTATCACTGAACAAGAGGGTTGCTTTCCCTCGTGTTTCAATTAACATGCAATTCCTTGAATGTATTTGTTGTGCACTCAATAGCTGTATAAGACTAACTCATTCCAAGAAGAAATGTACTACCAGGCAACTCTGCTTACGGAGGGGCAGAATACTGACTTCTCACTGAGATCTTGTTAGTCCTAGTATTGTTTATCCTCTGTCGAGTGTTAACACCTTACTCAAATCTCTCTTGCCAACCATCACACTCATGTCTCAGGTTGGCTTTAGATTCTCGCTTTTGGTTCCTGTTGGGGGCTCCTCAATTACCATTGCGAGAATCATCGGATAGAGTTCTCTCATTAGATTCAGTAGAGTGTGTATGTTGACCCATTAGTACACCCACTGTACAACAGAAGTCTTAAAGTCTTCTACTTCGTCTTCTACTTCATCACAATTAACCCATAAACCACTGTGATGATTCAGAATGTTTGTTCTGATAAATAAAGCTATTTTTCGTCTTCTATTTTCTCTAGTTCATAAGAGTGTTCAACTACTAGTTTTAACCATGATT
Organism: Macrobrachium nipponense; assembly: GCF_015104395.2. Lineage (NCBI taxonomy): Eukaryota > Metazoa > Arthropoda > Malacostraca > Decapoda > Palaemonidae > Macrobrachium > Macrobrachium nipponense. The sequence goes on from NC_061096.1 coordinate 66,382,874, forward strand.
TGGAGTGAATGTTAGAAGACTTTGTGTGCCCTGAGAGCTCTGCTTCTAGGGTAAGCAAAGTTACTCCGTGAACCAACCCTCGCAGTGACAAGAAGCCATTCATCATGCAGTACATTTCTGCTTGTTTACACAGCTAAAGACCCCCTAGCTTACATTGCAACAGGAATCTGATGACCATCCATACCATAGGAAGTTACAGTAAGAACCAGTCTCTTATTCTGTTAAACTTGTGGTCTTCCATGTTTGAGAAACACTCAATGTTGTTGAATGTCTTTGGGCCTTTTTTGGAGGAAATCTAAGGATAAAAGGATAGCCACTTCCTCCATAGTTTTTAGTCATTTGTTGCTCTTTAAGATACTATATATTTATTTTTTATTGCAGTGTCTTGCCAAACATTTATACAGCTGTAGGTTCCCTACGAATGGCAGGCAATAGATTCATAACTTCCGCGGTGGTGCCGCCATCGCTGATGTAGGAGACGTCATCTCCCTCCACTCGAGGGAGCTACAGGTACAATTGCCCAGGTAACATCAATTCGTTCTCTGCCGGCTTATGGTGAACATCGGTGGTCAGTGCAGACTTTTTCTTCATTGGTTGGGAAGTATATCTCTCCAATATCGGTGAAGGATTCAACTTCATGTTTGTGAGATTGAAGCTAGTTAGCTGAATTTCTTTTCTGCAATTTTGTGGCTGTACCATCATGTTGGACTCTAGTCCTTCAGGAGTTCGGTTTTGCGCCGGAGGGTGCAAAACTAGGTTAGTTAAATCAATATATGATTCACACACTAAGTGCATTAAGTGTAGGGGTTGTGAGTTGTTTAGAGAATCTACTTGTGATGAATGCAAGGATTGGAGTGAACAACAGAGGAAAGTTTTTGTTTCTCACTCAGGGAAGGTAATTAAGGATAGGAAGAGGAAGGCGGCGCTCAGAGCTGAAAGTAAGACTAGTATAGCTGCTTCTGCTGCTTCTATCAAAGCACCTGCTCCTATTCCTTCTCCTCCTCCTCTTATTATGTCTCCTCCTGCACCTGTAACTCCCTTGCGAACTTCCCGTGGAGTTTCTCCTGACACCATTGCCAGCCTCGAGTCTATATTTGAATAGAAATTTTATGTAATAGCTAATACAGTTGTGCAGTTAAGTTTATCTGTAAAGTCTTTCTTGGAAAAGACTTCTAGCGAAGTGAAAAGTGTCAGTGCAGTGCAATCTTAGGGGGTGGCTGTTTGTTCCGATAGTTCTCCTAAACAAAGGTCCCTGTCCTGCTCCCCCACCTCAGGGAGAAGACATACCGGAGGTCCAAGGGAGACTGTTTGGGGTTTGCCCACTGACAGTCGCTTCCTCCGTCGATCCTGTGATGCGACAGCAGGATTAGACTAAACACCATTGGGAAGGTGTGTCGTTCAGTAATCAGTTACTGACAGTAGAGTGATTCTTCATCCTCCCGTCCGTTGACGAGATGTTCAACTGAATAGATGTTCTCTACACCCCCTGTGAAAAGGAACAGAAATGGACAACCCGTCATGTAGCGAAGCTACATGGACTTCGCCTCGGATTCTCACAATTTCGACAGCAGCCTTCGGCTCGATTGTGGAACCTGTCTAACTTTTACCTTCGAATTTGCATGCAACAGATAATTGACTGGCGCGAGACCTCCGGTGTCGATTGTGTCGAAGTCCACAACCACAATGTCTGAAGAACAATGAGGAGAATCAAGAACCCTCTCTGTCGCCTATCTCTTCGGATTCCAAGGAGGACTATGAAGCGGACTCTATTCCTCCCTCATGCTATTCTAAGCTTTTACGCTACCTTCTGGACATGTACCCGAATTACTTCATAGCAGCTGCTCCCAGGTCACCTGCTTCCATCTTCCTGGTGAGAAAAAAGAATTTCTATCTGAGAAGAATTTCGGTCGCTTCGTGATATAGAAGACTGGTTGAAGTTCAAGAGAGCGCGGGAAAGCAACTTTCGCCTATCCTCCATTGAAACTTATTAAGAAGAGGTATAGGTTCTACGTAACTGGAGAAACCCTCTCCATGGGAGTTTCTGCCTCCTCCCAGGGGTACTTCTCTGGCCTGGTAGAAGATGCAAATAGGAGGTCCACGTTTGCAGCAGCAAAATTTTCTTGACATCACCTGATTTAGACTATTTGGTAAAGAATATTTTCAAGATTTTGGACATTGAGCTAATTGGACTGGACGATTGAGTCCTCCAGAAGGACCTGGCATCGGACTGGCTTGGGGTTTTGTTGTGTGCCGACAAATCCGTTTAGGATGGTTGCGATGAGCTGCCTCTGTTTTTGCATTCGGAACTCTCAAGAAAAGGCAGCTCTGGTGTTCTTTTGTTTCGAGAGGAGTCGCTACACCTCAGAAGTCCGCCCTTTTGTTTTCTCCTCTCGACAAGAAACATCTGTTCCCGAAGAAACAGTGGCCAAGACGCTTTCCGCATTGGAAAAGAAGTGTACATACTAATGACTTACTCGCTCGGTCTTCTAAGCGAGTTAAACCCTCGACTGTGACTCCTACCACCTCGGAACTGCCCTTGCAGAAGAAACCCTTTCGAGGGGGGCAGGTCTAGACCGTTCGTCAGGCCTCGATCCAGTTTACGACACCCGACCAAGTTCTCGACCAAACCCGACACCAAATCTTCCAAGTGATCCTTCAATCCTTCATGCTCCGGTAGGGGGCAGACTGAGCCTCTTTTGGGAGGAATGGAGTCACAGAGGGGCAGAGCCTTGGGTGATCCAAGTTCTCTGGTTCGGTCACTCCATTCCTCTCAGACACTCCACCTCTATCCAATGTTCCCATCACATTGCCCGCCTACTCTCCAGGCTTGGAGAAGTTTGTAGCTTTAACTTGAGAAATAGAGACACTCGTGCAGAAGCCGGTCATAGAGGAGATAAGCGACAGACCATCCCTGGGGTTTTACAACAGTCTGTTTGTAGTCCCCAAGTCATCAGGGGGCTGGAGGCCCGTACTGGATGTAAGCACACTGAACTTGTTTGTTCAGAAGAGCAAATTCAATATGGAAAAGACTCGTTCGGTGTGGGAATCCCTTCGCCAAGGGGATTGGATGGTATCCCTGGATATGCAGGACGCATACTTCCACATCCTAATTCACCATGACTCCAGGAAATGCCTTCAGTTTGTTCATGGGCAAGACCTACCAGTTTCTAGCTCTTTGCATAGGCCTCTCGACAGGACTGAAAGTAATTTACGCGATTGCTGACACCGCTGGGAAGTGGTTACGCCACCCGAGCATCAGTGTCACTACCTAGACAACTGGCTTCTCCGCTTCTCTTCGGAAAGTCGGTGTATGAAGGATCTCAAGTGGACTTTCTTTAACTCTCTCGTTAGGTCTTCTTATAAACGAGGAGAAATCTCGGTTAATGCAGACTCAGAGCATTCTCTATTTGGGGATGACTGAACTCTCGAGTTTTTGGGCTTTTCTTTCACCAAAGAGAATCCAGTCGTGTCTGGAAGTAGTCCAGGATTTCCTGGACCACAAGTCCTGTTCTGCCAACAAACACTAGCTTCGAAGGAACAGTTTGTCAAACTCGGAAGGCTGCACATGAGACCCCTACAATTCTTCCTGAAGGCATCATGGTGCAGGAAGACTCGACCGGACTTCACAGTGTTCTCAATTACAGACGAAATCAAGGACTTAGCGTGGTGGCTTTCAAACCAAGACTGGTAGAGGGTCTTTCGCTTCGTCCGCTCCACCCAACCCTTCAGTTCTTTTCAGACATCCGACGCAGCACTTTCCTACAGCAGAAAACAAGGGGGAACGCGCTCCTTCACCCTATACAACATTGCAAAAGATCTGCTTCTGTGGGCAGAAAAATTTCAAATTTCGTTGATCCCTTGATTTGTTCAAGGGAAAATGAACGTGTTGGCGGACGAACTAAGTAGACGTCACCAAGTACTGCCGTTGGAATGGACTCCTGATGCGAAGATCTGCCTAGACTGGTCGGGCCGGGAAGCGTACGCCTTTCCCCCGTTCGGCCTAATAAGACAGGTTCTGGACAAAGTGTCATTTCACAAAAAAGTTTCTCTGACACTAGTCGCTCCGTTCTGGCCAAGGAAAGAATGGTTCCCAGATCTCCTAGACTTGCTTGTAGATTTCCCCAGGCTTCTTCCGTTAAGAGATGTCTACTCAGACATCCGCACTTCGCAAGATTCCACCAAGGATTATCCTCTCTGGCACTGACAGGATTCAGACTGTCAGGAGTCTCGTCAGAGCAAAAGGTTTTTCGAAATGAACTACAGAAGCTATCGCAAACTGCAGAAGAGATTCTTCTAACAGACTATACCAGTCTAAATGGGGAGTGTTTCGAAAATGGTGTAAAACTAAAGTCTCTTCTTCTGAAACATCTGTGAACGATATAGCGGATTTCCTTCTATTCTTAAGGGACGTTAAGCGTTTTGCGCCTTAGACTATTAGGGGATACAGAGCGATGCTGGCTTCCGTTTTTAAACAGAGGACTAGACCTATCCACAAATAGTGATCTTTCCGGTCTAATTAAATCATTCGAGACTTCCAAATCGTCAAAAGGCTCGATAGCATGGAATCTCGATATAGTACTTAAATGGCTTTTGGGTCCTCCCTTTGAGCCGCTATTTTCTTTTGTCTGAGGACTCTCGCCAAGAAGACATTATTTTTAGTTGCATTAGCATCAGCTAGACGAGTTAGCGAGCTACACGCGATGGACAAAAGATGGGATTTTCTCAAGGTAACGCAGTTTGCTCCATGGAGCTCCATTTTCTCTCGAAAAATGAGAACCCTTGTAATCCTTGGCCACATAACTTCATTCTCAAGAAACTGACAGACTTGATAGGCCAGGAAGAACAAAGGCTCTTATGTCCCTTGAGGGCATTAACCCTTAAACGCCGAAGCGGTAAAAATAAAAAAACTCCCCCGAATTCCGGAGCCGGTTTTGATTTTGGTGAGAGCGGAAGCGAAAAAAATAATTTTTTCAAAAAATCACAGCGCGCTTAGTTTTTGAAGATTAAGAGTTCATTTTTGGCTCCTTTTTTTGTCATTGCCTGAGTTCAGTATGCAATCATCAGAAATGAAAAATATCATTATCATATGTAAATAGTGCGATATATGGTAGCGAAAAAAAAAATTCATACAATTGTATTAAAATCACGCTGTGCAAAAAAACGGTAAAAGCTAACGAGTTTCTTTTTTTTTCGTTGTATTGTACACTACATTGCAATCATTTTGATATATAATACATTTTAAAACAATAAATGCAACACCGGAAAAATATTATCACAAAATGATGTACGAATTCGTAACGCGCGGACGTAAAATAATGTTTTTTTTTTTCAAAATCACGGTAAATCTAAATATTGTCCTAGAGACTTCCAATTTCTTTCAAAATTAATACAAATGATTGAATATTACGATACTGTAAGAGTTTTAGCTTACAATTGCGTTTTTCGACCATTTCAGTAGAGTCAAAGTTGACCGAACGTGGTTTTTTTTCTATTTATCGTGATTTATATGCAAATATTTCGAAAATGAGAAAAGCTACAACCTTCAAATATTTTTCCTTTTATTTTACATGAAACTGCGCACATTTTCATATATAAAACTCTATAAAATGCCTAATATGAAACGGAGCAAATTTTCCGAGAATTCGATGTACGCAATTCGGAGATTTATGGCGGAGAATCCGCGCGCAATAGGGAAGGAAAGTTTTTTTCATAAATTCACCATAAATCAAAATATTGTGCTAGAGACTTCTAATTTGTTTCAAAATGAAGGTAAATGATGAATATTACTAAAATATAAGAGTTTTAGCTTACAATTGCGTTTTTCAACCATTTCGGTAGAGTCAAAATTGACCGAAGGTTGAAAATTTGTAACTTATCATTTTTATATGAAAATATTCAAAGATGATGAAAGCTACAACCATGGGTTGTTTTTAGTTGTATTGTGCATGAAATTGCGCACATTTCCTAATATAAAACTTTATGTAACGGCTAATTTTAAAATGGTGCAAACATTACCACAATCGCATGTATGATTTTTTTCGGAAGAGTTACCGCGCGGACGTAAGGAAAAAGTTTTTTCATAAATTCACCATAAATTGAAATATTGTGCTAGAGACTTCCAATTTGTTTCAAAATTAAGTTAAATAGTTGAATATTACTACAATATAGAGTTTTTTTAGCTTACAATTGCGTTTTTTCGACCATTTCGGTAGTCAAAGTTGACTGAAGGTTGAAATTTTGGCACTTATCGTTATTTATATGGAAATATTTCAAAACTGATAAAAGTTACAATCATGAGTATTTTTTTGTTGTATTTTAAATGAAATTGCGCACATTTTCATATATAATACTTCATGTAACGGATAATTTAAAACTGTGCAAAAATTGTGTCAAAGTGACGAAATAATTTTTGAGATGTGTCACTGATACTTTTTTAGTGCGATAGAAAGAAATTCGCGCTTGCGCGCCCTGCGTAACGATTATAAGCAAAAAAAAACGCCTTGATCTGTGAACTCCCAGCATCCCCCAAGGCGCGTGATTCAAAAGTTTTTGGCTGGTAGGGCCTATAAGTATTTTTCCGCTTTTTTAATTTTTTAAAACTTTTTTTGAGCCGACGTATGGTACGTCCATTCAGAAATCGGGGGATGATTTTGAATCGACGTTTAATACGTCCATTCGGCGTTTGTTTAAGGGTTAAGATGTTACCTCTGCAGAAAGGAGAAAATTAGAGGTCAGTCGAATCGTTTGTGGTGCTTGTTACAAATCCCTCACCCTGTCTCAAGAAATGCTATCTCCTTTCTCTCTGAGAGAATTAAGTGTCGAAGCACACACTCAAGCTAACTACTCGGTGTTTCCTTTACTGAGAGTGAAAGCGCACAGTGTTTCCTTTACTGAGAGTGAAAGCGCACGAAGTTCGAGCCGTAGTGATTTCCCTCGTTTTTTTTACACAACTTGTTACTATCTGCTATCTTCCAAAGTACCTTTTTGGAGGGTCTAAATCTGTGTTCGCTACACATTATTTGAAAGAAAGAGACAGTGTTTGAAGAGTGTAAGTCTCTCAGTCCACTTTCGGTAGCTGGCATGGTGTTGGGAGAAACGACATAGGGGGTTACTCCCTCGGTTAGCCTGTTTCACCTTGTACAGGCGGCCCTCGGTTAGCGGCAGGGGTTCCGTTCCTGGCCACCGACGCCAAGCAATTTTCGACGCAGAGCGATTTTTAAAGCCTACAGCCGTCGCACACCTTCTTTCGAAACTCTAGACCAGTCAAAGGCGCTTTAATCCCACAACGGCGCAATAAGTAAAATTATATTTATGCAGTATAGTACTATAGAATTTACTGTACAGTACATGTGGGTGTCTAGAGTATGTACGTAAAGATATAATAAAGTTTATACAGTGTACAGGTAGCTGTAGTGTTCAGGTTACATCATTAGTCTTACGATAGTCCGATTTTATGAGAGATCAAATTACAATGGCCTAACTTTATCCATCTTCGAGTTACATAAGTTCAATAACAGCATAAGAGAATGATGAAAGTATGGTTTTGTACATGAACTTCCCTGCCAGGTATATACTTAGCTTAGGTCTCTGACGTCACGACAGAAAATTCAAAACTCGCGGCACACGCTACAGGTAGGTCAGGTGATCTACCTTACCCGCCGCTGGGAGGCGGGTGTAAGAACCAGTCCCCCTTTCTTGTCAGATTATTTTCTGTCGCCGGCTGGACAACACCTGTTGTTCATCCTTACGATAGTTAAAATTCATTCTCGTTGCCGACGATTTGGATTTTGGTGAAGTACCCTTTGTTTGTTGGCTTGGCATACGCTTTTTGGACTGTTTTTTGGATTTTTCTTTTGGATTTCTCTTACATATCTATAATCATGGATGATTCTGAAGTTAAGAAACCTAGTTTATTTAGGGTTTGTTCAGAGAAGGAATGTAAAGTTAGGCTTCCTAAAGCTGCATTAGATCCTCACTCGGTATGTGAGTCGTGTAGAGGGAATGAATGCTCTTTTATTAACCCTTGCAAAGAGTGTGAGAATTTGGATGAGGATGGTTGGAAGGCTCTCTCTTCTTATGTGAGAAAGTTAGAGAAGGATAGGGTGCGCAAGGCTTCTTCAAAGAGTTCTAGTAGATCGAGGGTGAGTGAAGTTGACGCTGAGAATCCTGTAGTAGAAGTAGTTCCTTCTCCAGTTTCAGCCCCTGCGCCCAGCTTTGAACCCGAAGATTCGTTTTCGGAAGTTGCTTCTGGGAGAGCCTCGATCAGGAGTAAGGAGAGCCTCGCTCGCTCTCGACAAGGTAAGAGTGATGATAGTGCAAGTGATCAGTTGCCAGGTGCCCCTAGTGCAGTGGAGGGTGCGTCTGACCGGCTCACTAACGCTTCCAGGCCTAGACCTCTTCCAGACTCCCAGACCCAGTGGAGGAGGAAAGTCGAAAGCCGCAGGAAGGTTAGGGAGAACCCCCACCGGTCAGGCGTCCCCTCGGCAGTTCCTGTTGCTCGTTCCCAGGCTGCCTTGGATCGAACCAAGGAGGAGTTGTTGCGTCAGTGCTTCTCGTCATCTTCGTCGCCTTCTCCTCAGCGTAGATGGAGCGCATCGGAGTCGTCTCGCCCTCTCAAGAGGCCCTGGAAGGATCCTTGCGCCCTTCCTTCCAGCCCCGAATCCTTCGCGGAAGAGCCAGAAGTGGAACGCAAGAGAACCAAGATTTTGTCCGGTTACCGCTTCTCCTGTTCGCTCTCGGACTTCGTCCCCTGTAGAGGAGTTTAAGAGATCTCCTGCGCGTATCCTGGCGGGTCTGCAGGCGCAGATTGCGGCTTTAGCGGAGTCTATTGCTGGGACTTCTCATCGTCGGAAGGACGCCTCACTTCCGGTGAAAAGTCTAAGAACGTTCCTTCGGCTAATTCTCCTTTGGCTAGAAGAGCTTTTGGAGCCTGTTAGTAGGAGGTCAGAAGTGCAGGCTGGAGCTCGGGATCTTTTCCTCCGAGTAGGCTCTCCTCTTCCCTTCCCAGCAAGAGTTGTGAGCATGTAAGGCGTAAGGAGCCAGACAGGCTCTCTCCTCAGGATTTCCGCTCCTCTTCAGTTAGGCGTCAAGAGCTTGACAGACGTCAAGAGCCTCGTTTTCGTCAGGAGCGAAGGAAGAGTTCTTCGCCCGGCGGTGGTGGCCACTCTCCTTTTGACGGACGCTCGGAGCCTAGTAGGCATCAAGAGCCTAGTAGGCGCCAAGAGCCTAGTAGGCGCCAAGAGCCTGGTAGGCGGCAACGGAAGTTTTCTCCTCCGTTAGATCACTCCCGATTGGATAGGCGCTCAGAGCCTTGTAAGCGCCGCGCTTCTGACAGGGATTCATCTGTGGATGTTTTCTCTCCCCGTGGCAGGCGTCAAGAGCCTGGCAGGCGTATTGAGGATGGCAGGCGCCAAGAGTCTAGCAGGCGCAGAGAGCCTGATAGGCGCTCTCCCTTATCCAGACGCTCTTCTGTGGAGTTAGAATCTGTTTCCGACAGACGGGCCTCCACTTGTAGGCCGCTCTCCTAGTAGGCGCTCTCCTAGCAGGCGCTCACCTAGTAGGCTCTCTCCTGGGAGGCGCTCTCCTATTAGGCGCTCTCCTAGTAGGCGCTCTCCTAGTAGGCGCTCTCCTAGTAGGCGCTCTCCTGGTAGGCGCTCTCCTGGTAGGCGCTCCCCGTGTAAGCGCTCTCCCGGTGGTTTTTCTTCCAGTAGGCGCTCTCCGAACAGGCGCTCTCCAAGGATTAGCTCTCCTCCGGGCAGTAGAGCTTCTAGACGTCATTCTTCGGAAGAATTTGTTGCTGATTCGGAGGAAGATTTGCCCAAGGATGCTTCGGTTTCTTCGTATAAGAGACTTACAGACCTCCTCTTGCAAGATTTTGGGGAGTCTCTTCGGCCGTTGCTCCTCCGTCTCTCCGTCCTTATTTTCTACGACCAATACGGCTAAGAAGTCTTCAGTCGTTAAGATAAAGCCTACAGTGTCTATGAAGAAGGCTATGAAGAACTTTGACGACTGGTTGCTTTCAAAAGAAGAGAAGGGCAAGACAGTTTTTTCTTTTCCCCCGTCCAAGCTGACGGGTAAGATGGGGTTACTGGTACGAGTTCAGGAGAGCCCTTTGGGTCTAACTCTTCCCTCTTCTGCAGACTCGGACTTCTCTTCGTTGGTTGATTCCGCACGTCGCTCGGCGCTGAATTCTGCGAAGACGACGTGGGGTATGAGCGAGAGTTGGATTCACCTTCTGAAGGGAATGTTCCGAGTCTTAGAAGTTTTTAACTTTCTTGACTGGACCCTGGGAGTGTTGGCTAAGAGGACTCAAGAGCAAGACACTCTTTCGCCTGAAGACCTCCACGCAGTTCTGTCTTGCATGGACAAGGCAGTGAGAGACGGTTCCGGGGAAATTGCTTCACTTTTTGGTGCAGGAGTGGTAAAGAAGAGGGCCGTTTTCTGCTCTTTTCTTACCAAGGCGGTTTCTCACGCACAGAGAGCTTCCTTGCTGTATTCAACAGCTTTCCCCCCCCGCAACTCTTCCCCAAGAAGACTATTAACGATATCTCCAGCTCGTTATCAGCAAAAGCGACGCAGGATATGCTAGCTCGCTCGGCTAGAATTCCGAAAACCTTTGTTTCAGTCAGAAGAACTAAGAAGAGGCTCAAGTAGGCAAGAACCCTTTCGAGGAGGACCTTCGTCTCGCTCTTCTTCCTCCAGAGGTTCGAGACCACCTAGAAGAGGAAGGACCTTCTCCCGGTCTATTAGGGCCAAGAAATAGTTCGGGTGTCCTCCAGACAACTGTGGGTGCCAGACTTCTGAACTTTGCAGATGTCTGGGCACGAAAGGGGGCGGACAACTGGTCCCTCGCGATCATCAAGAGGGGATACCTCATTCCCTTTATTTCGAGACCACCCTTGACCACCACTCCAAGGGCACTGGTGGCCAAATACAAAGACCCACTAATGAATCAAGCCCTCGCTCTAGCGGTAGAGCTGATGTTAGAGAAAGAGGCAATAGAGATGGTTCAGGACCCTCTTTCAGCGGGGTTCTACAACCGTCTGTTCCTAGTGCCCAAGAACTCAGGAGGATGGAGACCGGTTCTGGACGTAAGCGCCCTGAATGTCTTTGTGAAGAAGAGGAAGTTCGCTATGGAGACGACGTCATCAGTCTTAGCAGCTCTTCGTCCGTCCCGGGGACTGGATGGTGTCGCTGGACCTTCAGGACGCTTACTTCCATGTGCCGATCCATCCTTCTTCTCGCAAATATCTCAGATTCATGTGGGGAGGGAACGTTTTTCAGTTCAGGGCCCTATGCTTCGGCCTTTCCACGGCCCCCCAAGTATTCACAGGACTGATGAAGAACGTTGCCCAGTGGCTTCATCTCGAGGGAGTGAGGATTTCCCTCTACTTGGACGATTGGCTTATCAGGGCCAAATCCAAGGAGAAATGTCTGGGGAGGACTTACGAGTGACTTTGGAGCTAGCAGCTTCTCTGGGTTTGCTAGTGAATTTCGAGAAGTCACAGCTAATCCCCAGTCAAGGAGCGTATCTATCTGGGGATTCTGATGGCTTCTCAGGTTTTTCGGGCGTATCCGTCCCCAGAGAGGATACCCGAGGTTTGGAGAAGGTAGCAATCTTTCTAGAGAAAGAAGTATGCACAGCGAGGGAGTGGATGAGTCTGTTGGGGAGACACTCCTCGCTGGAGCAATTAGTTTCTCTAGGAAGGTTGCACCTCAGACCCCTACAGTTCTTCCTGACGAGGAACTGGGATCGGAAATCTCAAGGTCTGGACTTTGCGTTCAAGATTTCGCAAGAGATAAAGGAGGATCTACGTTGGTGGCTAGACCCTCTATTGTTCAAGGAAGGCCTTTCCTTGCAGGTTTGGAACCCCAACCTAGTGTTGTATGCAGACGCTTCGGACAAAGGTTGGGGAGCTACTCTCGGGTCGAGAGAAGTGTCAGGCACCTGGATGGGGGATCAGGTGTCCTGGCACATCAACAAGAAGGAGCTAACAGCGATTTGGTTAGCTCTCAAGACCTTCGAACCCCTCGTAAAAGGGAAATAGTGTTCAGATCAACTCCGACAACACTACAGCCCTGGCTTACGTTCGGAAACAGGGGGGGACTCACTCTTTCTCCCTGTACGAGACAGCGAGATCGCTCCTCTTGTGGTCAGAGGAAAGGAACATAAGGCTTCTCACCAGGCTTCGTACAGGGGGAGAAAGAAATGTCAGAGCGGATCTGCTAAGCAGAAGGAATCAAGTCCTTCCCTCAGAGTGGACTCTGCACGCGGACGTATGCCAGGAGCTGTGGAGGACGTGGGGCAGGCCCCATCTCGATCTATTTGCGACCTCCAGGAATGCGCGGATAGATCTATACTGCTCCCCTATTGCAGACCCAAGAGCAGTGGCAATAGATGCATTCCTGATGGATTGGAGCAATCTGGATCTTTACGCGTTCCCGCCTTTCAAGATTATAGGGGAAACTTTAAGGAAATTCGCAGCGTCAGAGGGAACAAGGATGACGTTGATAGCTCCGTTCTGGCCCGCCCACGACTGGTTCACAGAGGTACTGGAATGGCTGGTGGATGTCCCAAGATCCCTACCTCTAAGAGTCGATCTGCTCAAACAGCCCCACTTCGACAGGTTTCACAAAAACCTCCCCGCTCTCAGTCTGACTGGATTCAGACTATCAAGAGTCTCGTCAGAGCTAAGGGCTTTTTTTTTTTCGGCAAAGTCTGCAAGGGCTATTGCCAATGCACGTAGACCTTCCACATCTAGAGTCTACCAGTCGAAGTGGGATGTCGACGCTGGTGCAGGACTCATAAAGTTTCCTCCTCCAGTACCTCTGTGACTCAGATTGCAGATTTCCTTATCTTCCTGAGGGAAAAATGCGGGTTGGTTGTCTCCACCATCAAGGGATACAGGAGCATGCTTTCCTCAGTTTTTCGTCATAGAGGATTAAACATATCTGAGGACAAGGACCTCCATGATTTAATCAGATCGTTTGAAACGGTTAAAAGAACCTCCTCCTTAGTGCCTAGCTGGAATCTTGATGTCGTGCTGCTCTTCCTGAGGTCCTCAAGGTTCGAACCTCCCCATGCTGCTTCGTTCAGAGACCTTTCGATGTGAAGACTCTTTTTCTCTGTGCGTTAGAGTCAGCGAAAAGAGGGTTCAGCGAGCTGCAGGCTCTAGAAGGTGAGGTAGGTTTCCAAGGAGGCTCCGCGGTTTGCTCTTTTCTTCCGGCTTTCCTAGCAAGAATGAAAACCCTTCTTCGCCGTGGCCCAGGAGCTTCGAAATCAAAAGCTTATCCTCCTTTAGTTGGGACAGAAGAGGAGAGATCTCTTTGCCCGGTGAGAAGCCTGAAAATATTATCTTCAGAGGAAGAAAAGACTTGCCGCTAATGAGAGCAATCTCTGGTGCTCTGTAAGGGACCCCAGTAGGCCCTTATCTAAAAATGCACTCTCATTCTTTATCAGGAAATATTATTAGAGAAGCACACACTTCTTGCAATCAGCAACAGTTTAACCTTCTGAAAGGTCAAGGCGCACGAAGTACGGGGCCATCGCTACGTCTTTGGCTTTCAGAAGAAATTTGTCATTACAAAACCTTATGAAGGCCACTTTTTGGAGGTGTGAATCAGTCTTCTCTAATCACTACCTAAGGGACGTATCGATTACGTATGATAAGTGTTTTGGGCTAGGCCCTTACGTATCGGCGGATTCAGTGCTGGGGCAGGGAGCTGAAACACATCCTTTTTAATCCTTTTTCCCTGTTAGTTTTAAGTTTGAGTTTTTTGGTTGTACGAAGGAGGTTGCAGGAGGCAGCTCCTTCTTTCGTATACTAATGTTAGTATTTGGTTAGGTGATCGGTTGTGCTTGAGGCTCCTTGCAATTGGTAGTGATAGGCTCTTGCATGTAAGCGGGTTGATCCCCATTGAACCAGATCCTGCTTGGATTCTGCCAAGTAAGTGGACTCAGTTCCCATTGGTAGAACCCAAAAGAGTTCTTCAGCCATAGGTCACGCCCTCGCTGAGACTCTTTAGGCAACGCAGACTAATAGACAGTAACTATCAAGTCTTCTGCCTAAATCAGGTAAGAACCAGAGGTTTATATTATGTATTCCTTTAACATGTGTTGTCCCCACTTTCTAAGTATGTGTCTCTTTCCCTCCACCAAGGGTGTCAATCACCAAGGGTGTCAATATCTGGCAGGGAAGTTCATGTACAAAATGATATTGTTAGTATAAATAAATTTGTTTTGTACATACTTACCTGGCAGATATATACGATTGATGGCCCGCCCAGCCTCCCCTCAGGAGACAGGTGGAAGAAAATAACCTGACAAGAAAGGGGGACTGGTTCTTACACCCGCCTCCCAGCGGCGGGTGTAAGGTAGATCACCTGACCTACCTGTTAGCGTGTGCCGCGAGTTTTGAATTTTCTGTCGTGACGTCAGAGACCTAAGCTATATATATATCTGCCAGGTAAGTATGTACAAAACTTTATTGTATACTAACAATATCATTTTTAACGTTATGTATTACGTCTTGCGTGAACGTGTACAGCCATGAACAACCGAACGAGAAAACTTTTTTTTTTTTTTCTTTTCATAAGTACAACCGAACTGGATAACATCTGTTTGGCTTGTATTTCGATCATCGTACTACAGTGCAACATTACCTTGTTATAAATGGCGTTATGTATAGAATAGAACTGAGATATCTTAATGTAATAACTTTATTCACTATAGATCAGAGATCAATATAGATTAAGATCAATCGGGAAATATACCGTTAAATTTAAACCTAGTTATAAACTGAAGCTGAGAAAACTGTTCAGCTGATAATGACTATTATCGTACATCAAGCCAACAAGGAATAAAACTGCAGTAAACGTCTGCCATCACACACAACTGTAGATAAAATTGGGATAAAATCATTTTAATCAAAACTACTGTGCTTGAAAGAACACATTTTACTGTTGGTTTCACGCCGATGCAAGATAAATAACGTAAAGTTCGTATTACGATGATAAAGGATTATTGCGAACGGAATCACGTAATTTTTTACGCAATAAACATGCCGCCAACGTAATCTGTTAACAAAAAAAATAGTAGTTCACATTCACAACGAGACATATTCAATAAATATTTCCACCTAAAAACACGCTGTATAAGGAAAAATAACTTTGTCTCATATAAGTCAAGTATATAGATATTCGTTTATGATAACTAGAAGCAAGAGCATTCGCTCAGAATTGCGTTATGGTGAAACAAACTCGTATTCATCAGCTGATTTCAAACCACAACATTGGCCGCTCCGCGGAATACGGGCTTAAGTTTGCCGTAGTATTTTAAAATACAATAATATGAGAATACATACAATATTCTTGGATACAGTGAAATAATGTATAACTTTTTAAAGGATTTATGGAAAAGATGCATAATTAATAAAATAACAATGCATTTTTCGGAACTGGCGGACAAGAACGAACATGAAAAACCATCCCCTGACAACGTGGAGCGTAGTTATAAAGGCTGCCTTAATTTGTATCTTATTTCTGTACAAAAATGAAAATACCTTTACGTAATATATTTTCATACACATTTTAAACATAAAAGCATAAACATTTGAAAATCGACACATCGATTGCTAAATTTGCACTCTTTTTAACTCTATATTTTCGGAAGAGCGGCAGACGGCGGCATACAAGAACGAACTTGAAAAAAACATTGTAGTCGATAACTTGAAGGGGAGTTTCAAAAGCTGCCTTTTTATCATATTTCTGCACAGAAATAAAAATACCCTATTCGTAATACATTTTCATACACATTTTAAACATAAAAGCATAAACATGTTTAAAATCGACACATTGATCGCTAATTTGCATTTTTTAAAATTATATTTTCGGAAGAGCGGCAGGCGGCGCTTACAAGAAAGAACATAAAAAAAGAAAAAAACATCGTATTTGATAACGTGAAGGGCAGTTTCAAAAGCTGCCTTTGTATCATATTTCTGTACAGAAATAAAAATGCCTTTCACGTAATACATTTTCATGCACATTTTAAACAAAAGCATGAACATTTATAAATCGACACATCCATAGCTAAATTTGCACTTATGTAACTCTATATTTTCGGCATAGAACAGAGTCAGAGGCATATATTTTACCCAAATACCTACGTAATAACACTCCATAAAATTTAATATAATTTGCATAACCTTTATGGTGTGAACGGCATTTCTACAAATGTATGAACTCTTTAGACAACGGCGCTGTTAACTGAAATTTGTGCCGTAAAGATACCTTTAAAATGCCTTATTTTTTTAATGAATATTTTTGACGACCGCCGTAAAACCGATTCGCCGTTGAGTGATTGCGCCGTTAACCACGGGCCGCCTGGACTACAAGTTAAAGGGAAGTCTTGGTGGTACAATTTACCAGGAGTACTTACCAGTCATTTTAGTTTGTTTTGGTGGGTAAAGGTTTTATTTTGGTGTAGGTTACAGTTGTGTTGTCATGTTGGTTTATTTCTGGTCTTCGCCCAGGGCAAGGGCAACATTTTGTTGTATCTCCGTTGAGTCAGCAGTGAAACACCATGACTACGAGGATCTTCCACTACATGTAGAGGCACCCATTGGTCATACTCCAAGCCTTCTACTATGTAAGATAAGCACAGACCAGAGGCAGTATTCTCTTGCAGTAGCTCTCTTACAAGGTAAGGTGCAACAGGCACTAACAGTGCTTTTGGGTCTTTTTTCAAGAACAATCATTTGTTATTTTTGAATTAAACTTGCATCCACAGCCCCCCATCCTTGTAATGGGTAATCAGCTGTATAATTGTTCGATAAGACACTGCAATAAAAATGGAATTTTCTTAAAAAAAAATTTTATTGCATATTTATCGAACTATTATTAATCAAAGCCCTCCCTCCTCCCCACAGGTGGATGGCTAGGCATAACGAATTGATGTTACCTGGGCAGTTGTACCTGTAGCTCCCTCAAGTGGAGGGAGATGATGTCGCCTACATCAGCGATGGCGGTGCCACCGCGGAAGTTTTGAATCTATTGTCTGCCATTCTTAGGGAACCTACAGCTGTATAATTGTTTGGTAAATGTGCAATAAAATTTTATTAAAAAAATTCCAATTTTTTTGTGTGCTTAAAAAAGGTCAAAATTTTTCAACATCTTGAGACCATTGTTAGTGATTGGCACAACATCGTGGAAGGAAGCATAGGATGTTCTCCAATTATCTCTTCACGTTTTCAGTAAGGTCCTGAGTTTGGAGAGCCGGGGGTACAGTGTACTTGGCGCACCCACCACTCTCAGTGGATGGGTCATGATGTTATTTCAGTGTTGGTGTCAGTGTTTTCTGGTTGTTCTATTTTGGTGGTGCACCCGGGACAAGGGTGGTCACCTATAATACTTTGCTAGCCATAGGAGCATTCCTCTCACTTCAAAGTTCCCCTGTAGTTGGAGGTGACCCTTGGATTTACTGCCATGCCACTATGAGTCAAGATGAGCACCAACCAGAGGCAGTATTCATGAGCGTAGCTCTTACTGATAGGAACGACAAGCATTGTTTTTCCAGTGCTAGCAGATTTCTATTTCAAATTCATTACAGGATTTAATACTTTGGAGTAGAATATGTCCATGATCCCACCTCCATTCAGTATGGAATCAGCTGTTTAATTACTAGGTAAGTCACATATTAAAAAAGGAGCTTTTTATAATAAAAGTAGATTTTGTATATACTTACCCAGTAATTATATGATCAGAGCTCACCCACCTCCCCTCTGATGGACATTATGCATAAAACAGAAGGATGTGATTAGCCAAGTTGTTCCTAGTATTGTCATAGGGGGACAGCACTGTATACTTACACAGAGCAATTGAAGCGCTACCCACAAAATTTGAATTTAGGCTGCCGTAGAGTAGACAACTTTCTGCTATGTAATTACTGGGTAAGTATATACAAAATCTAATTTTATTAAGTATTTTTGTGAAGTTATTTACCACTTGATAGATTTCTCAGCAGGAGCTTTAAAAAAAACAAAAAACTTCAGCTGACATACTTTAGACTTGATTAAACAAATTATTTCAGGCATTCCAATTCAAGTAATTGGAGATCGCAGCAGACGCATTGGATTACGAAGAATTACCTTGTAATATCTGAATGCCTCCTAAGGCCAAAGATCTCGTCGTGATAGGGTGTCATCAACTGCTTCCTCTTCTCTTCAGAAGAGTAGACACTGCTTATACAAGTACTACAAATTAGACAAGTGGAAGACTCCATGCTCACATGAAAGTCCTACATGAATTTGCTGCAGGACGAGAGAATCTCTTTCAAGATACAACTAACCACATTTTTAATCACAATTGCATCAGATTTATACAAAAGGCCCGGATGTACCGATTAAACGTCAACAGTTGATTATGACTGAAATAGAAAAATGTTTGGAACGAGTTGTACTTTCACAATCGGGGATATTAAAATCTTAACCTCATTTGACTATGAAAACTAATAGAATTTAATTTATATTAATTTGCAAGTGTCAGCTCATCAGGGTCATAACAGTACCTGTTGGCCCAAAGTTTAGTACATAAGAGTTCAGCGTTCTTTGTTATAGTTTTTTGAGTGGGAACTACAGGAGTCTTTATCATACCAATTAGTTGTCTAACATTGTTTCATCTAACAATTATTTTGTTGATGTCAGATATTAGGTGTAATGTAATACCTTGGGTTACGTAATACTAAACAGGTTTATTACTAATGTCATATCAGCTACTAGGCAGCCATCTTTATGTAAATATATTTATGTCGAGAAGTTGGGTATATTTAAGGAGAGAGTTTTCCATGAGCTAGCTTTAAAATTACTCGGCAGGTTTTGCCTAGATCTCTGCCCTTTGATTTGCAGTATTTATATACATACTAGGTTTTTCAATGCATACTTGCTTGGGTACAAAGGTTACGTGAGATTAATACTAATGTGATGCTTATTATCTCCATAATTTTATGAAATTTGTAAACAATGGAAAGCCAAAACTTCATTAATGACAAAGAATAGGTAACTTTGATTTTATAAAAACTATTTGTGGTAGTTCCATATAATTGAAAATAGCAGTATGGAGTAAAAAGTGTCAAGTATTAACTTTAGAGAAAGGGTGATATTTGTTGTAAATAATACAAATTTCTTTATATTTTTTCCAGTCCGTATTATAGATAGTTAAGCTAGCTTCCATCACAATAGGGACTTGTAAGTTTTTTTGCAGCCTTTATCCATCTTTTGTTCCATTAGAATTAAATTCTTAATGGCTTCTTGGTCTTAGGTAATTGCTATATATGAACGATGGAACCTTGACTTTCAAGCTTATATAGGTACTAGATAGGTGATATTTCACAAACTAGATTTATCCATTTCACCTCCGTTCTAAGGAGAGATGGTTGATTTTTTTTTTTTTTACTTTCAATCTGTAAAACGATGCTATGAATTTTGAACAAAGCTTGCATCTTACTTGCCATTACAGGCAGTCCCCGGTTTACGACGGTCTCGGCTTACGACGTTCCGAGGTTACGACGCCTACAA
>NC_061096.1:66402941-66439653 GCF_015104395.2 Macrobrachium nipponense
CTTACCAGCTTAAACAGTTTTAAGTTGTCGGTTAAGAGTTTTATAATTTGTTTACGGCCATAAACTAGTATAAAGACACCAGGAAATAATTACCTTGAGCACTCATTTTGCAGTCGTGATTGTTCACCGTACATAGGCTATTCTCAAGCCAAGGGTAAATGATTACCTTAAAAGTAACTCTAGAATGTTGTCCATTCTTTTATCACAAAACTTTAGCATTTATTTACTTACTGGGATTAGGCTGCATGCAAGTCGCTTGTTCATGCTTATCTTAAAATGCTTAATAAAGTAATTCTTGCATGTTGTAAGAATGTTGCATCAATCATTAGGTGATATTTTGCTTTTGAGTTTTTGTTACCGATCAAAGACTAGTCACAAACTGCCGGCAATATAATTACCTAAAGATAATTTGTGAAAGTTAAGACCTTCTTAAAAGCAAAATGTTGGCAATTAAGCCAACACATTTTGTTACCATACCTGCGATACTCATCATTTTCCTTTGCAGCGACAAAGGTAGAGGTTGAAAATGGTGTTATTGTTTCACTGCAGGAGGTCTTGGGCGGATATGTTCCCATTAGTTGAGTTACTACTGGGTTTTTGCTTCGGCAGTACTTTGGTACGTTACAGAGAGCTGGGATGGCCTCGGGCGTACGGAGGTATTTTCCTGGTGTCATACAGTTGTGAATGTTCACATTCGGTCCTAACCTCCCAAACTCCAACTCGCTTGGCGGACTAGAGCTCAGGTCACTCAAGTCAATTAACGGGGAGCGATCTGGTGTGGTATTGGTTATTTAATTAGATTACTTTGAATTCCTGGTAATTCTAATTCTATTAATGTCTCCGTTTTGAGTAATCGTTTATTTGTAAATACAGGCAGTCCCCGGGTTACGACGGGGGTTCTGTTCTTGAGACGCGTCATAAGCCGAAAATAGTCGTAAGCCGGAACATCGTAAAAAATCCTAAGAGAAACCTTACTTTTAAATGCTTTGGGTGCATTCAGAACTATGTAAACTGCATTCTTCTTATTGCATTTTTCATCAAAATGCCTTCAAATATTTATTATTTTGCATTTTTTGGTGTCATATTTCAACTGCCAGATGCGTTGTAAGCGTTGTAACCCTGGAACTGCGGCGTAACCCTGGAAATAATGTCCAATGAATATAATTGAGAAGCGCCTTGACCTCGGAAAATCGTAACCTGAACCCATCGTAACCTGGAGACTGCCTGTATCTGTTTTATTCTTTTATATTAGAGTTGGATTTGCTTTTGAGACTTAACATGAAAACTACTTGTCAATATAAATTAATCTTATTCCAGAGTGTAAGCATATGCATTTTTAGTTCTTTTCAATACTACATTTATAAATATATAAAATATTTTGTATATTTGTAATACTTATTTCATTCCTTTATCATAATTAGAGAATAAAGGCACAGTAATTTACAATATTATGTGGAATTTTTTATAACAGTATACGAAAATGTACTCATACATTTACATTATTTTAAGGAAATGATATTTATACATGTTGTTTATACATTTTTAGCCTGGTTTCATTTCCCTAGATGCCAGAATTTCATATAAAGTAATTAATAGTCAATTACAGGTCGATTATTTTTCTTACAAGAGACAATGTCATCTCTCCTCTAGTCAGTCTGAGCGTCGTTTGGCCTTAACTAAATATAAAGACTGAAATATAGGAAACGCTCATGTTATTAAACAAACATTTTTAGCATTCGTTCTTGCCTAATGCCAGAATTTCATGTAAGGTAGATAATCGATTACAGATAAAGTCTTTGCATAAGATAATAAGTAACAAAGATTTCCAGTGACGGCATTTTGCCTATCTCGTCTGTCTAGGAGCGAGAGCCTGCGCTGGCATAGGGCTAGCTTGATAAAAAAAAACTGTCCAAGCGGTCCCACCCCTGCGGATCCAGTATATTTGGCAAGAGTGGCTGCCGACCACCTAGTTTTTCGGGCATTAGTGGCTGCCAAGCGGCGGCCAGTGGTTTTGGTCGACAATGGCTGCCCAAAATGCAGTGTGTTCGCCTCTCGCCTACTAATTTTTGCCTCGCGCCTCCCAAAGCTGACAACAGTTCTCTCCTACTAACCCTCTTATTTTAGTCATTTGCTCTTGCACCTGGCTCTATCACTTCCTTCCCCTGCCTTTGCTAGCTTTTTAATATAAGTATAAAAAAATTAATCAATGTAACAGTACAAAGTAGTGTTGTGCAGTGGAGGATGTGACTACTTGTCCCTTGATTCTTCTAGACAAAGATCACTGTCCCGCTCTCCCCCTATACCAGGTAGAAGACATACCAGAGGTCTAAAGGAGGTCGGGCGGGGATTGCATACAGGTAGTCGCTCCCTCAGTCAAACCAGTTGTTGGTCTGAGGTATCGACAGACAGCCATTGGAAGAGTTGCTTCCTAGATGTGGATGGAGGAGGTGACTATCTGGCCCCTCAGATCTCCTAGAATTAAAGTCACTGTCCTGCTCTTCTGCCACGGGAGAGAAACATACTGGTAGTTTTAAGGGAGTCTTAGGAAGTTGTTCCCCTGGTTGAACCTGTGGCTATTCCCAGGTATCAGCAGACAGCCACTGAAAAGGCGTCTTGTGATGCATTTATGGGTTTTGACTGAACACTGCTGAAAAAGTTCTAATTTTGAGTGTCCTGTACCAGCGCCTAGGCATTCAATCTTGTAAGCTGCTACTTGCTTCTGATAGCCAGTCCTCTCACAGGGTTTTGCTGTCAGGTGTGTGGACTCGCTCACCTTCTCATATATGCTCTTAAAGGTGGAAGTACTGACTTTTCATCCATTGAAGATAAAGTGGATCAGAGTTCTGATCCTGCTTTGGCATTTTGGATGGACACCAGGTTGAGGTGCTCGGTATCTCTCTCTCGTAACTGGTGTTTTTTTTGTTGAGAACCAATCTCCATCCAGGCACTTCCAAGGAGCTACACTCCCATGCTCCACCTAGCCCGGAGCTTTCCACACACTCCCTGGTACCAGCTGCTGGTAGTTTGGCACTAGCTGTTGGTTGCCCGATAACATAAGTCTTCTCGTTCGTCTTCGTCGACACTTCGGGATCTTTTCGTTTGCGCGTATGTCCTACCACTTGGATAGGAAATCACTTGTCATGCAGGAAGCTGTCTGTATAGTCCTCTTGTGAGGTTTTTTTTTTATTACGAAGACAGATGAGTGACGAGAGTGGAAAGTTCTGTCATCTTTTGACACATTCAACTCCACTCAAACTCCTGCGTTCCCTCGATGTAACCAGTTGTAGGAAGAGAAGAATCTATTTGGTCTGTGAAACCCGCCCATTCTCTCCCTTCTGAAAGCTTTCTTGCTGAGGCAAATACATTTTCCTGTCTTTACTTTGCTATCACTAAAAGTTAATGATCGCACACATTATCTCCCCTTCCTGCTAGTTCCGAGAAGAGCAGGAAAGAACGGTCAATCCTCTCCCTTCTTAGGATATCACCAGACTTATAATTCATTTGTTCAGGATGGCTTATCACTAAGTAGTTGAGATCCACCTCTCCTGTGTTCCCATTATAGGAACAGTCTGTTTTGTATGGACTAGTCTTCTGTGTCCTGTTATTGCTGTAGAAGCTGTCCTTCGGAATAGCTTCTCATTTACTCTCCTCATTATAGAATAAAGGATATCTGCCTCAAGTCAGTATTCTTGTTCTCTTTTGAAGTGAAGAAGAATTAAGTTGGCATTCGATCACCAGTAGCCTACGAATGTACTTTTATATTCTTGCAACAGGAGTATATTATCAGTTGCACTGCCCGAGTAATAGGCGCATGCTGGTAAGTTAGTCCTTTTAGTGGTGTGAATGAGAAAAATAGTACGTTCT
Organism: Macrobrachium nipponense; assembly: GCF_015104395.2. Lineage (NCBI taxonomy): Eukaryota > Metazoa > Arthropoda > Malacostraca > Decapoda > Palaemonidae > Macrobrachium > Macrobrachium nipponense. The sequence continues at coordinate 66,406,806 of NC_061096.1, forward strand.
CATAACTAACAAAAACTTAGGATGGCCTCTCATACCCCCCAAAAGTTTCCGGTTTTGACTTTTGAGACGTCTAGTGGTATTGTTTGGCAACAACAACACAGAGTTGGTACACTGAACAAGATGGTTGCTTTCCCTCATTTTTCTATAACATGCAATTCCTTGAATGTATCTGTTGTGCACTCAATAGATGTATAAGACGAACTCAATAGCTGTATAAGACTAACTCATTCCAAGAAGAAATGTACTACCAGGCAACTCTGCTTACGGAGTCGAGTGAGGGGCAGAATACGGACTTCTCGCTGAGATCTTGATAGTCCTAGTATTGTTTATCCTCTGTCGAGGGTTAACACTTAACTCAAATCTCTCTTGCCAACCATCACACTCATGTCTCAGGTTGGCTTTAGATTCTCGCTTTTGGTTCCTGTTGGGGGCTCCTCGATTACCATTGCGAGAATCATCGGATAGTTATGTCTCATTAGATTCAGTATTGTCTGTTTACCCAATAGTACACCCACTGTACAACAGAAGTCTCTTAAAGTCTTCTACTTCATCACAATTAACCCATAAACCACTGTGATGATTCAGAATGTTTCTGTTAAATAAAGCTGTTTTTCGTCTAATATTTTCTCTAGTTCATAAAAGTGTTCAACTACTAGTTTTAACCATAATTTGGAGTGAATGTTAGAAGACTTTGCGTGCCCTGATAGCTCTGCTTCTAGGGTAAGCAAAGTTACTCCCTGAACCAACCCTCGCAGTGACAAGAAGCCATTCGTCATGCAGTATATTCCTACTTGTTTACACAGCTAAAGACCCTTAGCTTTCATTGCAATAGGAATTGGATGACCATCCACACCATAGGAAGTTACAGTAAGAACCAGTCTCTTCTTCTGTTAAACTTGTGGTCTTCCATTTCATATGGGCTTCATGTTTGAGAAACACTGTGTTGTGGAATGTCTTTTGGCCTTGTTTGGAGGAAATCTAAGGATAAAAGGATAGCCACTTCCTCCATAGTTTTTAGTAATTTGTTGCTCTTTAAGACCATTCTGTTGTCGCTCTACTGGAGGCATAAACGATCTTTGCATATACTATATATTTATTTTTTATTGCAGTGTCTTGTCAAACTTTTCTACTGCTGTAGGTTCCCTACGAATGGCAGGCAATAGATTCATAACTTCCGCAGTGGTGCCGCCATCGCTGATGTAGGTGAAGTCATCTCCCTCCACTCGAGGGAGCTACAGGTACAACTGCCCAGGTAACATCAATTCGTTCTCTGCCGGCTTCTGGTGAACATCGGTGGTCAGTGCAGACTTTTTCTTCATTGGTTGGGAAGTGTATATCTCCAATATCGGTGAAGTACTCGATTTCATGTTTGTGAGATTGAAGCTAGTTAGCTGAATTTCTTTTCTGCAATTTTGTGGCTTTACCATCATGTCGGACTCTAGTCCTTCAGGAGTTCGGTTTTGCGCCGGAGGGTGCAAAACTAGGTTAGTTAAATCCATATATGATTCACACACTAAGTGCATTAAGTGTAGGGGTTGTGAGTTGTTTAGAGAATCTACTTGTGATGAATGCAAGGATTGGAGTGAACAACAGTGGAAAGTTTTTGTTTCTCACTCGGGGAAGGTAATTAAGGATAGGAAGAGGAAGGCAGCTCTCAGAGCTGAAGTAAGACTAGTATAGCTGCTTCTGCTTTCTCTATCAAAGCACCTGCTCCTATTCCTTCTCCTTCTCCTCTTATATGTCCTCCGATCTTGGGTCCTCCTCCTCCTGCACCTGTAACTCCCTTGCGAACTTCCCGTGGAGTTTCTCCTGACACCATTGCCATCCTCGAGTCTATATTTGATAGAAATTTTTATGTAATAGCTAATACAGTTGTGGCAGTTAAGTTTATCTGTAAAGTCTTTCTTGGAAAAAAACTTCTAGCGAAGTGAAAAGTGTCAGTGCAGTGCAATCTGAGGGGTGGCTGTTTGTCCCGATAGTTCTCCTAGACGAAGGTCCCTGTCCTGCTCCCCCGCCTCAGGGAGAAGACATACCGGAGGTCCAAGGGAGACTGTTGGGCTTTGCCCACTGACAGTCACGTTCTTCCGTCGATCCTGTGATGCGACAGCAGGATTAGACTAAACACCATTGGGAAGGTGTGTCGTTCAGTAATCAGTTACTGACAGTCGAGTGATTCTTCATCCTCCCGTCCGTTGACGAGATGTTCAACAACTGAATAGATGTTCTCTACACCCCCCCCTGTGAAAAGGAACAGAAATAGATAACCCGTCATGTAGCGTAGCTACATGGACTTCGCCTCGGATTTCTCACATTTTCGACAGCAGCCTTCGGCTCGATTGTGGAACCTTGTCTAACTTTTACCTTCGAATTTGCATGCAACAGATAATTGACTGGCGCGAGACCTCCGGTGTCGATTGTGTCGAAGTCCACAACCACAATGTCTGAAGAACAATGAGGAGAATCAAGACCCTCTCTGTCGCCTATCTCTTCGGATTCCAAGGAGGACTTGGAAGCGGACTCTATTCCTCACCTCATGCTATTCTAAGCTTTTACGCTACCTTCTGACATGTACCCGAATTACTTCATAGCAGCTGCTCCCAGGTCACCTGCTTCCATCTCCTGGTGAGGAAGAAAGAATTTCTATCTGAGAAGGAAAAAGAATTTCGGTCGCTTTGTTCGTGATATAGAAGACTGGTTGAAGTTCAAGAGAGCGCGGGAAAGCAACTTTCGCCTCTCCTCCATTGAAACTTATTAAGAAGAGGTATAGGTTTCTACATAACTGGATGGTTGCGATGAGCTGCCTCTGTTTTTGCTTCGGGAACTCTCGAGAAAAGGCCAGCTCTGGTGTTCTTTTGTTTCGAGAGGAGTCGCTACAACCTCAGAAGTCCGCCCTTTTGTTTTCTCCTCTCGACAAGAAACATCTGTTCCCGAAGAAAACAGTGGCCCAAGACGCTTTCCGCATTGGAAAAGAAGTGTACATACTAATGACTTACTCGCTCGGTCTTCTAAGCGAGTTAAACCCTCGACTGTGACTCCTACCACCTCGAAACTGCCCTTGCAGAAGAAACCCTTTCGAGGGGGGCAGGTCTAGACCGTTCGTCAGGCCTCGATCCATTTACGACACCCGACCAAGTTCTCGACCAAACCCGACACAAATCTTCCAAGTGATCCTTCAATCCTTCATGCTCCCGTAGGGGGCAGACTGAGCCTCTTTTGGGAGGAATGGAGTCACAGAGGGCAGAGCCTTGGGTGATCCAAGTTTCTCTGGTTCGGCTCACTCCATTCCTCTCACACTCCACCTCTATCCAATGTTCCCATCACATTGCCCGCCTACTCTCCAGGCTCGGAGAAGTTTGTAGCTTTAACTTGAGAAATAGAGAGACTCTTGCAGAAGCCGGTCATAGAGGAGATAAGCGACAGACCATCCCTGGGTTTTTACAACAGTCTGTTTGTAGGCCCCAAGTATCAGGGGGCTGAGGCCCGTACTGGATGTAAGCACACTGAACTTTGTTTGTTCAGAAGAGCAAATTCAATATGGAAAAGAACTCTTTGGTGTGGGAATCCCTTCGCCAAGGGGATTGGATGGTATCCCTGGTTATATGCAGGACGCATACTTCTTACATCCTAATTCACCATGACTCCAGGAAATGCCTTCAGTTTGTTCATGGGCAAGACTACCAGTTTCTAGCTCTTATTGCATAGGCCTCTCGACAGGACTGAAAGTATTTACGCGATTGCTGACTCCGCTGGGAAGTGGTTACACACCTGAGCAATCAGGTGTCACTCTACCTAGACAAACTGGCTTCTCCGCTTCTCTTCGGAAAGTCGGTGTATGAAGGATCTCAAGTGGACTTTTTTTAACTCTCGTTAGGTCTTCTTATAAACGAGGGAAATCTCGGTTAATGCAGACTCAGAGCATTCTCTATTTGGGGATGACTGAACTCTCGAGTTTTTGGGCTTTTCTTTCACCAAAGAGAATCCAGTCGTGTCTGGAAGTAGTCCAGGATTTCCTGGACCACAAGTCCTGTTCTGCTAATAAACACTAGCTTCGAAGGAACAGTTTGTCAAACTCGGAAGGCTGCACATGAGACCCCTACAATTCTTCCTGAAGGCATCATGGTGCAGGAAGACTCGACCGGACTTCACAGTGTTCTCAATTACAGACGAAATCAAGGAGGACTTAGCGTGGTGGCTTTCAAAACCAAGACTGGTAGAGGGTCTTTCGCTTCGTCCGCTCCACCCAACCCTTCAGTTCTTTTCAGACATCCGACGCAGCACTTTCCTACAGCAGAAAACAATGGGGAACGCGCTTCCTTCACCCTATACAACCATTGCAAAAAGATCTGCTTCTGTGGGCAGAAAAATTTTCAAATTTCGTTGATCCCTTGATTTGTTCAAGGAAAATGAACGTGTTGGCGGACGAACTAAGTAGACGTCACCAAGTACTGCCGTTGGAATGGACTCCTGATGCGAAGATCTGCCTAGACCTATGGAAGCTTTGGGGAAAGCCGATGATAGACCTATTTGCAACTTCGAGGAACAACCGCATTCCACTGTTTTGCTCTCCAGTCAGTCGACACAATGTTACTAGACTGGTCGGGCCGGGAAGCGTACGCCTTTCCCCCGTTCGGCCTAATAAGACAGGTTCTGGACAAAGTGTCATTTCACAAAAAAGTTTCTCTGACACTTGTCGCTCCGTTCTGGCCAAGGAAAGAATGGTTCCCAGATCTCCTAGACTTGCTTGTAGATTTCCCCAGGCTTCTTCCGTTAAGAGATGTCTACTCAGACATCCGCACTTCGCAAGATTCCACCAAGGATTATCCTCTCTGGCACTGACAGGATTCAGACTGTCAGGAGTCTCGTCAGAGCAAAAGGTTTTTCGAAATGAACTACAGAAGCTATCGCAAACTGCAGAAGAGATTCTTCTAACAGACTATACCAGTCTAAATGGGGAGTGTTTCGAAAATGGTGTAAACAAACTAAAGTCTCTTATTCTGAAACATCTGTGACGATATAGCGGATTTCCTTCTATTCTTAAGGGACGTTAAGCGTTTTGCGCCTTAGACTATTAGGGGATACAGAGCGATGCTGCTTCCGTTTTTAAACAGAGGACTAGACCTATCATCAAATAGTGATCTTTCCGGTCTAATTAAATCATTCGAGACTTCCAAATCGTCAAAAGGCTCGATAGCATGGAATCTCGATATAGTACTTAAATGGCTTTTGGGTCCTCCCTTTGAGCTGCCTGCATTTCTTTGTCTATGAGGACTCTCGCCAACCCAAGAAGACATATTTTTTAGTTGCATTAGCATCAGCTAGATGTGTTAGCGACTACACGCGATGGACAAAAGATGGGATTTTCTCAAGGTGACGCAGTTTCGCTCCATGGAGCTCCATTTTCTCGCGAAAAAATGAGAACCCTTGTAATCCTTGGCCACATAACTTCATTCTCAAGAAACTGACAGACTTGATAGGCCAGGAAGAACAAAGGCTCTTATGTCCCGTGAGGGCATTAACCCTTAAACGCCGAAGCGGTAAAAATAAAAAACTCCCCCGAATTCCGGAGCCGGTTTTGAGTGAGAGCGGAAGCGAAAAAAATAATTTTTTCAAAAAATCACAGCGCGCTTAGTTTTGAAGATTAAGAGTTCATTTTTGGCTCTTTTGTCATTGCCTGAAGTTTAGTATGCAATCATCAGAAATTAAAAATAATATCATTATCATATGTAAATAGTGCGATATATGGTAGCGAAAAAAAAAATTCATACATAATTGTATTAAAATCACGCTGTGAACAAAAAACTGTAAAAGCTAACAAGTTTCTTTTTTTTTTTCGTTGTATTGTAACACTACATTGCAATCATTTTGTATATAATACATTGTAAACAATAAAAGCAACACCAGATTATCACAAAATGATGTACGAATTCGTAACACGCGGACGTAAAATAATGTTTTTTTCAAAAATTCACGGTAAATCTAATATTGTCCTAGAGACTTCCAATTTGTTTTTCAAAATTAATACAAATGATTGAATATACAATACTGTAAGAGTTTTAGCTTACAATTGCGTTTTTCGACCATTTCGGTAGAGTCAAAGTTGACCGTAACTGTGGTTTTTTTTTTCTATATCGTGATTTATATGCAAAATATTTCGAAAATGAGAAAAGCTACAACCTTCAAATATTTTTCCTTTTATTTTACATGAAATTGCGCACATTTTCATATATAAAACTCTATAAAATGCCTAATATGAAACTGAGCAAATTTTCCGAGAATTCGATGTACGCAATTCGGAGATTTATGGCGGAGAATCCGCGCGCATAGGGAAGGAAAGTTTTTTCATAAATTCACCATAAATCAAAATATTGTGCTGAGACTTCTAATTTGTTTGTTTCAAATGAAGGTAAATGATTGAATATTACTAAATATAAGAGTTTTAGCTTACAATTGCGTTTTTCGACCATTTCAGTAGAGTCAAAGTTGACCGAACGTGGTTTCTATTTATCGTGATTTATATGCAAATATTTCGAAAATGAGAAAAGCTACAACCTTCAATTATTTTTCTTTGTATTCTACATGAAATTGCGCACATTTTCATATATAGAACTTTCTGTAACGGCTAATTTAAAATGGTGCAAACATTACCACAATCGCACGTATGATTTTTTCGGAAGAGTTACCGCGCGGACGTAAGGAAAATGTTATTTTTTTTCATAAATTCACCATAAATCGAAATATTGTGCTAGAGACTTCCAATTTGTTACAAATGAAGGTAAATGATGAATATTACTAAAATATAAGAGTTTTAACTTACAATTGCGTTTTTCGACCATTTCGTAGAGTCAAAATTGACCGAAGGTTGAAAATTTGTCACTTATCATTTTTTTATATGAAATATTTCAAAGATGATGAAAGCTACAACCATGGGTTGTTTTTATAGTGTATTGTGCATGAATTGTTCGCACATTTCCATATAGAAAACTTTATGTAACGGCTAATTTTAAAATGGTGCAAACATTACCACAATCGCATGTAGGATTTTTTTCGGAAGTTACCGCGCGGACGTAAGGAAAAGTTTTTGTTTTTCATAAATTCACCTTAAATCAAAATATTGTGCTAGAGACTTCCAATTAGTTGCAAAATTAAGTTTAATAGTTGAATATTACTACAATATAAGCGTTTTAGCTTACAATTGCGTTTTTCGACCATTTCGGTAGAGTCAAAGTTGACTGAAGGTTGAAATTTTGGCACTTATCGTTATTTATATGGAAATATTTCAAAACTGATAAAAGTTACAATCATGAGTATTTTTTTGTTGTATTTTAAATGAAATTGCGCACATTTTCATATATAATACTTCATGTATTTTAAATGAAATTGCGCACATTTTCATATATAATACTTCATGTAACGGATAATTTAAAACTGCAAAAATTGTGTCAAAGTGACGAAATAATTTTTGAGATGTGTCACTGATACTTTTTAGTGCGATAAGAAGAAATTCGCGCTTGCCCGCCTGCGAACGATTGTAAACAAAAAAACGCCTTGATCTGTGAACTCCCAGCATCCCCCAAGGCGCGTGATTCAAAAGTTTTTGGCTGGTAGGCTATAAATATTTTTCCGCGAATTTTTAAAAAACTTTTTTTGAGCCGACGTATGGTACGTCCATTCAGAAATCGGGGGAGATTTTGAATAGACGTTTAATACGTCCATTCGGCGTTTAAGGGTTAAGATGTTACCTCTGCAGAAAGGAGAAAATAGAGGTCAGTCGAATCGTTTGTGGTGCTTGTTACAAATCCCTCACCCTGTCTAAAGAAATGCTATCTCCTTTCTCTCTCAGAGATTTAGTGTAGAAGACACACACTCATTTAACGACTCGGTGTTTCCTTTACTGAGAGTGAAAGCGCACAGTGTTTCCCTTTACTGAGAGTGAAAGTGCACGATGTTCGAGCCGTAGTGATTTCCCTCGTTTTTTACACAACTTGTTACTATCTGCTATCTTCCAAAGTACCTTTTGGAGGTCTAAATCTGTGTTCGCTACACATTATTTGAAAGAAAGAGACAGTGTTTTGAAGAGTGTAAGTCTCTCAGTCCACTTTCGGTAGCTGGCATGGTGTTGGGAGAAACGACATAGGGGGTTACTCCTCCGGCGGCCCTTGAGCCTGTTTCACCTTGTAACGTATCTAGGTTGACAAGTTAAAGGGAAGTCTTGGTGGTACAATTTACCAGGAGTACTCACCAGTCATTTTAGTTTGTGTTGGTGGGTAAAGGTTTTATTTCGGTGTAGGTTACAGTTGTGTTTCATGTTGGTTATTTCTGGTCTTCGCCCAGGGCAAGGGCAACATTTGTTGTATCTCCGTTGAGTCAGCGGTGAACACCATGACTACGAGGATCTTCCACTACATGTAGAGGCACCATTGGTCATACTCCAAGCCTTCTACTATGTAAGATAAGCACCGACCAGAGAACAGTATTCTCTTGCAGTAGCTCTCTTACAAGGTAAGGTGCAACAGGCACTAACAGTGGCTTTTGGGTCTTTTTTCAAGAATCATATGTTTTATTTTGAATTAAACTTGCATCCCACAGCCCCCATCCTTGTAATGGGTAATCAGCTGTATAATGTTCGATAAAGACTGCAATAAAAATGGAATTTTCTTAAAATTAAAATATATTGCATGATTTATCGAACTATTATTAATCAAAAGCCCTCTCCTCCCCACAGGTGGATGGCTGGGCAGAACGAATTGATGTTACCTGGGCAGTTGTACCTGTAGCTCCCTCAAGTGGATGGGAGATGATGTCGCCTACATCAGCGATGGCGGTGCCACCGCAGAAGTTTTGAATCTATTGTCTGCCATTCTTAGGGAACTTACAGCTGTATAATTGTTTGGTAAATGTGCAATAAAATTATATTTTATTAAGAAAATATTTCCAATTTTTTTATGTGCTTAAAAAGGTCAAAAAATTTTTCAACATCTTGAGACCATTGTTAGTGATTGGCACAACATCGTGGAAGGAAGCATAGGATGTTCTCCAATTATCTCTTCACGTTTTCAGTAAGGTCCTGAGTTGGAGAGCCGGGGGTACAGTGTACTTGGCGACCACCCCCACTCTCAGTGGATGGATCATATGTTATTTCAGTGTTGGTGTCAGTGTTTCTGGTTGTTCTATTTTGGTGGTGCACCCGGGACAAGGGTGGTCACCTATAATACTTTGCTAGCCATAGGAGCATTCCTCTCACTTCAAAGTTCCCCTGTAGTTGGAGGTGACCCTTGGATTTACTGCCATGCCACTATGAGTTAAGATGAAGCACCAACCAGAGGCAGTATTCATGAGCGTAGCTCTCTTACTGATAGGAACGACAAGCATTGTTTTTCCAGTGCTAGCAGATTTCTATTTCAAATTCATTACAGGATTTAATACTTTGGAGTAGAATATGTCCATGATCCCACCTCCATTCAGTATGGAATCAGCTGTTTAATTACTAGGTAAGTCACATATTAAAAAAGGAGCTTTTTATAATAAAAATGTAGATTTTGTAGTATTACATACCCAGTAATTATATGATCAGAGCTCACCCCACCTCCCCTCTGATGGACTATGCATAAAACAGAAGGATGTGATTTAGCCCAAGTTGTTTTCCTAGTATTGTCATAGGGGACAGCACTGTATACTTACACAGAGCAATTGAAGCGCTACCCACAAAATTTGAATTTAGGCTGCCGTAGAGTAGACAACTTTCTGCTATGTAATTACTGGGTAAGTATATACAAAATCTAATTTTATTAAGTATTTTTGAAGTTATTTACACTTGATAGATTTCTCAGCAGGAGCTTTAAAAAAAACTTCAGCTGACATACTTTAGACTTGATTAAACAAATTATTTCAGGCATTCCAATTCAAGTAATTGGAGATCGCAGCAGACGCATTGGATTACGAAGAATTACCTTGTAATATCTGAATGCCTCCTAAGGCCAAAGATCTCGTCGTGATAGGGTGTCATCAACTGCTTCCTCTTCTCTTCAGAAGAGTAGCACTGCTTATACAAGTACTACAAATTAGACAAGTGGAAGACTCCATGCTCACATGAAGTCCTACATGAATTTGCTGCAGGACGAGAGAATCTATTTCCAAGATACAACTAACCACATTTTTAATCACAATTGCATCAGAATTTATACAAAAGGCCCGGATGTACCGATTAAACGTCAACAGTTGATTATGACTGAAATAGAAAAATGTTTGGAACGAGTTTGTACTTTCACAATCGGGGATATTAAAATCTTAACCTCATTTGACTATGAAAACTAATAGAATTTAATTTATATTAATTTGCAAGTGTCAGCTCATCAGGGTCATAACAGTACCTGTTGGCCAAAGTTTAGTACATAAGAGTTCAGCGTTCTTTGTTATAGTTTTTTTGAGTGGGAAAAACTACAGGAGTCTTTATCATACCAATTAGTTGTCTAACATTGTTTCATCTACAATTATTTTGTTGATGTCAGATATTAGGTGTAATGTAATACCTTGGGTTTACGTAATACTAAACAGGTTTCTTATTAATGTCATATCAGCTACTAGGCAGCCATCTTTATGTAAATATATTTATGTCGAGAAGTTGGGTATATTTAAGGAGAGAGTTTTCCATTAGCTAACTTTAAAATTACTCGGCAGGTTTTGCCTAGATCTCTGCCCTTTGATTTGCAGTATTTATTTATACAAATACTAGGTTTTTCAATGCATACTTGCTTGGGTACAAATGTTACGTGAGATTAATACTAATGTGATGCTTATTATCTCCAGTAATATTTTATGAATTTTGTAAACAATGGAAAGCCAGAACTTCATTAATGACAAAGAATGGGTACTTTGAGTTTTTATTAAAAATATTCGTGGTAGTCAGTATAATTGAAAATAGCTGTATGGAGTAAAAAGTGTCACGTATTAACTTTTACAGAAAGGGTGATATTTGTTGTAAATAATAAAAATTTCTTTATTTTTTCCAGTCCGTATTATAGATAGTTAAGCTAGCTTCCATCACAATAGGGACTTGTAAGTTTTTTTGCAGCCTTTATCCATCTTTTGTTCCATTAGAATAAATTCTTAATGGCTTCTTGGTCTTACGTAATTGCTATATATAAACGATGGAACCTTGACTTTCAAGCTTATATAGGTACTAGATAGGTGATATTTCACAAACTAGATTTATCCATTTCACCTCCGTTTCTAAGGAGAGATGGTTGATTTTTTTTTTTTTACTTTCAAATCTGTGAAACACGATGACTATGAATTTCGAACAAAGCTTGCATTATCTATTGCCCATTACAGGCAGTCCCCCGGTTTACGGACGGTCGGGCGGCTTACGACGTTCCGAGGTTACGAACCTACAAAACACCTCATCTGGCAGATGAAATATGACCCCAAAAATGCAAAATAGTCAATATTTAAATATATATATATATATATATTTTTTTTTTTTTAAATTTTTTTTTTTTTTTTTTTTTTTTTTTTTTTTTTTTTATGAAAAATGCCATAAGAATGCAGTTTACATAGTTTTTAATGCACCCAAAGCATTAAAAGTAAGGTTTTCTTAGGATTTTTTTTACGATGTTCCGGCTTACAACGATTTTCGGCTCAAGAACGGAACCCCCGTCGTAACCCGGTGTCTGCCTGTAATTACAAATCAATTATAAGTTAATACTGCAAATATTGAAGAGTCTTATTATGAGCATTATTGTCATAGGATCTCTCCTATATACAAGGCACTCCTGGCATGTGGAGGTTTCAAACTGTGATTGCTTTTACTATTGTAAAATTAGTATTATAATTTTTTTTTTTTTGCTCTTATCACAGTCTTCTAATTTCGACTGGGTGTTATTTATAGTGTGGGTCATTTTCTTACTGTGTGCACAGTTTCTAGGATCACACACTTCTCCATCAGTCCTGGAGCTACTTCAGCCTCTAGTTTTTCCAGATTCCTTTTCAGGGATTTTGGGATCATGCCTAGTGTTCCTATGATTATGGGTAAAATTTCCACTGGCATATCCCATATCCTTCTTATTTCTATTTTCAGATCTTGATACTTATCCATTTTACCCCTCTCTTTCTCTTCAACTCTGGAGTCCCATGGTATTGCGACATCAATGAGTGATACTTTCTTCTTGATTTTGTCAATCAACGTCACGTCTGGTCTGTTGCACGTATCACCCTATCTGTTCTGATACCATAGTCCCAGAGGATCTTTGCCTGATCGTTTTCTATTGCTCCCTCAGGTTGGTGCTCGTACCACTTATTACTTTAAGGTAGCTGTTGTTTCTTGCACAGGCTCCAGTGGAGGGCTTTAATATTATCATCATCATCATACATCATCAATAATAATTATTATTATTAATTATTATTTATTATTATTTATTTTATTTATTATTTATTACTTATTATTTTTTTTTATTTTTTATTATTTTTATTTATTGATTCAATTGAATAAAATGGCAGAATTCAGCAAATTCATCTTATATATTTTTTTTGTTCTATTATTTTCTCATTACTTGCTTCTCTGGCTCAGCAATACTTCTTAATTATTGGCCAATATTCATATTTGGAGAAAATCTAATAATGCTGAATGTGATATTTTATTTAGAACAGGATTTTTGCTTTCAATACGGGTATTGTCAGTATATTGGTGTACATGGAATGCAGATCTCGGGTCTAGGTCTGATGACCTGTGCCGGTATCAGCTCATTTTCAATCAGACTCGACCTGAGAGACTGCGTCCTCTGACCAGCCTAGTAGGTAGTGCTCCTGGGGCTGGTCACAGCACTGACATGACCGCCCTCATTCCCAATCATTTGCCAGGTGCATAAGCATCCTAGCCTTAATCTGTCTGTGATGACCGAGAGTCTTTTAGTGGTTTGCATTGTGATATCATGAGGTTTGAATTTTGACGTCCACATGCCACTTGAACCTCCTTGAATTTTGCAAATAATGACATCATACTCACACACTATCTGAAGTCTGGCATATCTTTTTTGCCATTTCCTTTAGTTGTGTAATAGATGATTGCATCTATAAGCTCCCTGTACTGCAGCTGAGGGCACATTTGGCTGGATATTGGCTTCATTTCCTTGGATTCTCACATGACTATGTATCCAGTTCAGGACGACTCTACTGCCAGCAGCTTGGTGTGACTTGGCCACTGATTTAATTGCTGTTAACAGCGTCACATTTTCTTGGGCTTTTGTTGCTTTGATAGCGAATATTGCTTCCTTTGGAGTCATATGCACTGTTGTGCCATTGTTCTAGTTGGAATTTTCTAAGGCTTTTAATTTTGCCAGTGGTTTCCGCTTGTTGTATGGAGGCATTGTTGGATAGCCTCCAGCTTCCTTTGAAGTCTTGGGCAACCACTGCCGCTGCCATTGCCAGAGCTTCTGGGTCTCAACTGATCCATCTGTGTAATATGTGTTTTCAGCTGCTGTGGTCCCTGATTGCTTCTTTTTGGCTTCTGCCTCAGTTTTCATTTGTGCTGCTGTGCACAGTGCTTTGTTTGCCGGTAGTATTGTGAAGTTATACTGGATTGGGGGGTCTTCGACCCAGGGAGGTGATTTTTGTTTTTGGTATCCCTCAGGTGGGATCTTTTGTTATGTCTTTCACTGTCCCTGCATATCCATTTCTCTCAGGGTCTGGAGTATGCTGCCAGAATGTGTTTTTGGAGGATTTTAGCTCTTCATGCAGGTTTATGCACCGCCCACATTTTGTTTTTCAGTGGTCCATCCTGTTGCTTCAGACTGTTTTTGTATAGTGAGTGTGGCAGTATTTCTTTGGCCTATCCTATGGGTGATAGACTGTAGTTTTGTCTCTGCCCTCAGGAGACCTATTCTTGGTCCACATAGGAGCTCAAGTATTATTCTCATTGCATTGTTTTGGAGGACCTCCAGCCCTTGCTGTTGATCCTTCCTGAGTCTTGTCGGGACTAGTGCTGCACATTTTACTTATGTTCTGATTTTTGTATATAGAACTTCCTAAGCAGATGGTATGTTGCTCTTTCTTGCAGAGATGAGATTCACTTTAGAAGCATTGAACCTGAGTCTTACTTTGGCCTGGAGGAGCTGTATTTCCTTCTCAGGAGAATGAATGTATACTGCAATGCAAGACTACCAGGTTATTTGGTAGCTATCCACCCAGTCTGTCCTCCCCCCCCCCCCCCCCCCCCCCACCCCCCCCCGTCAGAAATGTTGGGGTCGGTTTTGTTTATTATGCTTTATAGCCATGGCTTTTGTCTTGTTTCTCTTGATTTTGAGTTCCAATTGTGTGCATTTTGTCCACTATTTTCAGCAAGGCTTCTTGCATCTTATGGAGTCGTCTTTGTGACGATGCAAACGTTGTCAGGATATATGAAGACCTCTATTCCTTGTGGTAATTCTAGACATGCTAGATTTTCCATAAGGAAATTGAATAGGAAGGGACCTTAGAATGCTCCACTGTGGAGTGCCGTTTTCAAGAGAGGGTTACTTTAACATTATGGCTTGGAACACTTCTCTTGCTTCTCTGTATTGCATATATCCTTTGTCCATGTAAGCAAGTTGCCTTTGATCCTCCTCTGGACTAGGGAAGAGAGGATAGTTGCTGCATTGGTCAGTTCATATGCCGTTTTCTAGGTCAATAAGAAGACCACTATGGATCTTCTGTCATTTATGGCAACATGGCATTCTTGGGTTGCCTATTCCTTCCCTATAGGCATAAAGCCAGTGGTGAAGGGGGGGGCCCATGCTTTCCATAGCAGTCTGTTTAGGACCATTCTTTCTGCACCTTTTTTCTTTGCAGCTGGTTAGGGATATTGGCCTATATGTACCTGACTCCTTAGGCTTTGGGATTGATTGTGTGTCTTGTTTGTTGCCATTTCTTTGGCCTGGTGTGCCCTACGTATTTCCTGTTCACCAGGAGGAGATATACCTGCTTGGCAGGGTCACCCATGTGCCTCAGCTTGCTGTAGGTGACTGCATCTGCTCCAGGGGCTGTATCTCTTTTTCCCTTGCTGAGTGCACTGTTTACTCCTTCCATAGTGAAGGGTGTGTCTGTGTCGTGCAGTGTTGCAGGCAGCAGGAGGTTGTGGGATTTTGTCCTCTCTGCAAAGTTTCTGGCTATGTTGTCATATTCGTCCTTGTGGGTTGGGATGGATGCTTTGCTGTGTTTCTTCTTTCCCTGCATTTTTGTTGGGAATTTTTCCAGATCGTGGGGTTACTGGAGTTTTGTCTGCTGATATGGGTTACTGGAGTTTGTCTGCTTGATATTGCACACTATTCATATCATGCCTGTTGTCGTTACTTACAATAACGACATGGAAAACTCAATTTTATTGAATATCTATGTTCATGCTGTATATGGAAAATATTCCTTTATATTACATAGCATTAAGTGGAAATTTGCAGGTTGTGTACAAATGAATGTTTTATTTATATTTAATGTAATAAGCGTTGTTACCAAGGAATATTGTCTTGTGAATGGTTTGTATAATTGGTTAACAATGCGATGTAAGTTGTTTGATAGTTTCGTTCGGTTCGTGTTTGGTTTGGTGGCTTCGTTCGTTTTGTTGTTAATTTTGTCGTGAGCGAACGAGGCCGAAGTCGTGTGTTTGGGTGAGAGAGCGAACATATTATTTTCGACACAGAAGTGAGCAAAGGGTATGAAGTCAGTCGCTTCTCAACATTGGTACGGGTAGTGGGTTGGTAACAGGAGAACTTAATCAGAGTGAAAAGGATTTCACTTCGATTAACGATGTCGTTCCTTCCCAGCATTTATTGAAGTGGATGGATTAATCAACCGAAGTTTGGATGAGTATTATAGATATATTATTTAATTTTGCCTTGACTGGGATAAATCGCTAGGGATATGCATATCTTGTGCGTGGGATTCCGTGATCTGGGTAAAATTGAATATATGATTAGTGGTATCGTGGTTTGCCCGTGCCTATTGTAATCCGAAACTCGGCAACAACACTTCATGTTAAGACTAGTAAGTAATAATTCGGGGGCAAAACACAATAGAATATAGTATATATGTCCTTTCATGTCCTGTAACACAACGCAATGAATTCTTTATGTAGAGAAAGGGTCTTGAGTTCTCTTAAACGAATCTGGTAATTAGTAATTTCTGTAATTGACTGAAGTCATTATATGTTGTTGCTTGTTTGACCCTAATGAGTAACAATATTTGGTGCCGTGACCAGGATATGTCGGTAGTATATTTGGTGTTGTGAGCTAAGTTGGTAAAAGTTTGTAGTACTTGTCCGCGGTATTATATGATGTCGTAAGCCAGTTTTGTGAATCTTTAGTATACGTCCGCAGAAATATGTTGCCGTGCTTAACCAGGTTTATGTGAAATTTGTGAGATTTTCGATAATTTCTTAGTTTTGAACGCCGATCATATAATAATTCTTTGGTTTAGTCACGTGTTGTACGATTAGTACCGTTGGTTATTCTGTAGGACATTTATGCAGTGTTTTCTTGCTATTAACTATGTTGTGTTGATGTTTTTTGCTGGATAATGCCTGCCCTCCATAACCTTGTTGTATCTCATTTTGTTTTTGCGTTCGTTTCTTAAATTAGTATGCGGTATCCTGCCTACATAACCAGACGTGGTTTACCAGTGTTCCTTCTCATTTTGAGGTGCCGCAAGGAACATTAAATTTACTTTTTTCGCATCATTTGTAGGTAAGAGGGTATTCAGGTGGTTTGATTAAAACAGTTTTGAATATGAAGTTTTAACTAATTAGTAAGGCCTTGTCCTGCTTGCCTTAAGCCTTAAATTTGGTTTTGTTATTTTCCCTTGCTTTGAATTAATGTAAATTTTCTCTTGTTAGAATATTATATCTCTCTTAAACAATTTAATAATGAATCGTAAAGTAGCTATTGTGGGGACCATTCTCATGTCACCCATATGGAGAATTGTTTTAATAGTGGTAGATCGGCATTATTGGAACCCCTTAGAATATAAGACATTTGGTAGACCAGGGGCTGTTACAACCAACCTTATGACACTGGCCTGATAACCGAACTTACTACCTATGGGCCTAGTATCACTATCTTGTTCATAGGTAGTCAATGACTAGATGTACCAGGAGATAACCCTAACCTGGTGAATGTGTTCACAAAAATATTCTAGATTGGTAGAAAGTCTACGTACAGTCAATAATTCAGAGGTTTTTGTTATGTTAATAGAAATACGTAAAACACCATCTAGAACCTCTGCCGAAAACTATCAAAAAAGAAAAAACTATTTAAAACAAAAAATTAAAGCGCAGATACAAGAGTTAGGGTGATCCCTACTTTATTATCAGAATGTGATTTAGCAAGCGATGGGATTCATTTTCATCATAAAAAGTTACAGGGCGTTGGCTCAACGTATTTGCGTTGAGTCAAACAAATATGTGTAAAGTAAAGGGTGGTAGAAGGTGAGTAGGATCGTGGTTACCCCGTCCTTCCCCTTCAGATTTAGGGCTGGGTTAAGTATGGGACAGGGCCTGCATTCCACTACGCACGTATAATAAAATTCCTCCTTTCATTGATTGTTTAATTTGGGAGAAAATTATTTTGGGTGATGAATCACTTTCTGTGAAAATTTGTTAATTTAACTTTTGAACCCAGTTATTATAGTTGGATGCATATTTATTAATTATTGAAAATTTGAATATTATATTGTATTTGTATTTCTGAGTTTTGGTCTTGTCACAATGGAGTCGTTGACGCGTAGACGTGGCGGTTATAAATCCGTTATCACACGTTTTATTGGGAAGATGACCGAAGTGATCGATTCAACTGATATTGATGCTATAACTTCCCTTAGGAGGGATTCTCTTTTAGATAATTTGAACAAAGTTCTTGTTTTGGATGAACAAATTTTGGATTCAGTTAAAGAAGAAGAAATGTCTGATGAAATGATAAATCAAGCTGAATATGCAAGAGACGTCCGTACCACACATCGGCAGACTCAATAGCTCTATTACTAACAGTTTGAAGTTACTAAATCCGCTAACACAACCACCGCCACTACCTACAGCCAGTGTTAGATTGCCCAAACTGGATCTTCCACATTACTCTGAAGATATATTAGAATGGAATTCCTTCTGGGAACTATACCATGTGTCAGTACATCAGCGGAAAGACTTGGAACCAATTCAGAAGTTTTTTCATATTTACGAAGTTTGCTCACAGGAGAAGCTTCGAAATTAATCTCGGGATTTAAATTTGAGGCTGCCAATTATCCACAAGCTGTAGCTCTTCTCCTATCTACTTATGGAAAGAGATGAGATTAAGCATGTTCTGGTGAGAAGATTGCTAGAAATGGAGTCTCCTGCTGCCAATTCTGAATCGTTGCAAACTTTTCAGAGCTAATTTTGAATGCTCAATAAGATCGCTTGAAAGTGAAAAGCTGGAATTAAATGAGCTTTATACTATTTTGCTCTATACCAATTGCCTCAAAGCGTCAGTGAGCGGTGAAGCGTAGGTGTGGAGACGATTGGTTGGTATTAGACACCTTTAAAAAATACCTAGAAGAGGAAATTTGCAATCTAAGAACCTTTGTTTCAACTGATGTGAATAAAACTGAAAACCTGTCGTCAATATCAACATTCACAGTAAATCAATCCCAAGCTGTTAGACAAAAAACCAAGGGAAATGTAAAAAAGTCCAGTTATCAGCAATCCAAAAGATGTGCTCTTTGTGATAAAGAACATTGGTGGACACAGTTGCAAAACTTACGCAACCAGAGATGAAAGTTGAATCGCATTAGAGCTTTTACAGTTATGTTTTGTGTGTGCTTCTAAGAAGCATTTTAGTGTGGACTGTGACAAACCAAGTTGCAATAATGGTTGTAAGATGAGACATCATCGCATCTTGTGTGATAAGGACCAAACCAGAAAGCAAAGCAAGAATAAACAAAGTGGTGTACAAGTGGGAACGCTATCAGTAAATGAGCAGGACAAACCAAATAAGTCAGGTAAGCAATCCATATTGCCAACAGCAACAATTCCCCTGAAAGGGAAGAAAGGTCGCATGGTACGACTTAGAGGGCTGTTGGATACTTGTGCCGAGAGAACGTTCATTAAAAGATCAGCTCTAGAGAGACTGCAATATAGGTCCAAAGGAGTTGAAAAGATAGCCTTGAGAGGTTATCTAACTAGTAAACCTGTTCATGAATACGAGATGATAAGCGTAGCCATACCGCATAAAGATAAGTTGATAATAATGGACTGCATAGTGGTGGATGAGCTGCCAGAATATGCGAAGAAATTTGACGTTAAGAGAAGTTTGAAGTCTTTATGTAAAACTAAGATCAACTTGGCTGATAAAGATTTTGATTTGCCTGTTGAGAATCAATCAACTATTGAATTGTTAATAGGGGTTGATAATGTTTACAATATTTTTGCATCCAGGGTTCAAAAGGGTTAGAAACTTATATTGCTGCCGACCATATCGGTTATGTGGTGACAGGCACATGCAGTGCTTCCCCACTAGGGAGACTCATGTGACAATTTTGAAGCTAGCTGTACAAACTGAAGAAATTGAAGCTACTCATAATGAAAATCCCAAGACTGATCTGGACGCATTGTGGAGTTTTGGACAGATTGGGAATAGATTGCAGTGAGTTGCGAGAACAAGACCAGAGGGTCTTAAAGGACTTTGAGAGCACTATAACATATCTGAAATTGATAAACAGTATGTTGTGGCGTTGCGTGGAGAACCAATAGATTCAGATTGAAGACAAATTTTGGTTTAGCCATGAGCAGACTTCGACAGCAGACCATCAAGTTTCAGCCAAGGATGTGGATTACTTGGATCATTATCAGAAAATCTTGCAAGAGCAAGAAGATAGAGGATTCATTGAGAAGGTGATCTATAATAAATCTGATGTGGATTTGTCATTACTTGGCACATCATGGAGTGCTTAAAGACAGTGCCACTACTCCCAATAAGAATATGTTTGATTGCTCATCAAAACAAGGTAAAAATGGATTAAGTCTGAATATTGTCTATGGACTGGACCACACGTAACGCTGATCTACTCAGAGTCCTGCTGCAATTTAGAACTAACACCTTCTTGTATTGGTGATATTGAGAAGGCATTTTTAATGTACAGTTGCATGAAGAAGATCGCAATTATACGCGTTTTTTGTGTTGGAAAATCCAACAGATCCAACCAATAGTAAATTAATAGTATACAGATTTAGAGTAGTATTATTTGGAGCTACATGTTCACCTTTTCTTCTAAATGCAACCATCAAGCATCACTTGTCCACTGTGGTCTCGTGGTTACCCCGGTCCAATACAGTGAATGTAGTGGAAAGATTGAAGAGGGGTTTGTATGTAGATAATTTACAATTTACAGCTAATAGTGAATCTGAGTTGATGGATTTATTCTTTAATGCCAACAAAATTTTTGCTCAGGCTCACTTATATTTGAAGGAGTGGGTTAGCAATAGCGAGTCTATACAAACTATTGCTGCTGCTTATCAAATTGAAGCCAAACAAAAACAAATTCATAAAGTATTGGGATTGAATTGGGATATAATTAAAGACGTCTTAACTATAAATCCAACTCGTATTAATAGATCGAGTCAAACAAAGCGAGAGATTCTCAGTACCGTTGCCCAAATATACGATCCATTGGGATTGCTTCTCCCTGTTACTATGAAAGCAAGGATATTTTTGCAGAAATTGTGGAAGCAACATCTGGATTGGGACGAACACTCGCCAACCAACCCGCTACAAGAGGAATGGAGTGAATTACGCAAGGACTTAGAGAAGTGTATTGAAATATCTTTTCCTAGGAGTGCTAGCCTGGGAACTGGTGATACCTTGCACATATTCTGCGATGCTAGCGAAACTTCATATGGTTGTGTGGCCTATAGAGCAAATGGTGAAAGCTCTAATATAATTATGGCAAAGGGTAGAGTGGCGCCCATCAAGGAATTGACTATTCCGAAATTGGAACTAATGGCATTGTTGCTAGGAGCAAGAATGGCAAATTTATTATTGACTCCTTTGATGAGAAGGAGTTTAAACAATTATATGTCTGGTCAGACAGTAAAGTCGCCTTAGCTGGAGATTGTGTCCAGTAATGTTCTGCCTGTGTTTGTGAGAAACAGAGTAATTGAGATTAACTCTTTGATTCCGGGGTCAGTCCTGTCTTACGTACCCTTTTCTGAAAATCCCAGTGATTGGTTAGACACGGGAAAGAGGACTAAGGTGTTTAGCAAAAAACTCCTTTTGGTGGGAGGGACCCCCTTGGTTAAAAATCGCACACTGCCAATTGATAGGTCATGGGTGGGTGTACACACATGCAGGGTGAACAGGACATTGTGGTCAATGTTGTAGGGGACATAGATGCAACACGCCTGCTGGATTGGGAAAGATTCAGCAGAGCTGACAAGGTCTTTAAGATAGCTTGGATAATGCGATTTATAAAGAATTGCAAACTATCAACCAATGACAAAAACTGGTGGTTTGACTCTGGAAGAGTTGCAGGAAGGAAAGATCAAAACAATTGTTCTCGTGCAGAGAGAGTACTTTCCAGAAGAATATAAAGCCTAAAGAGGGAGGAAACCAACCCAAAATTGACATTAATTCGCCAGTTGAATTTGTTTTTGGATGATAATGTAATGAGATGTAGAGGCAGGTTGGAACACGCGACACTGCCTGAAGAAGTCTAAATTTCCTACTTTACTGCCAAAGGGTTGTGTTCTGAGTAAGTTAATAATAAGACGACATCATGTGATGCAAGCACACATGGGGGTGAACGCTACTGTAGCTAGTGTAAGACAGGAGTTCTGGATTCCACAGCTGCGACAACTAGTCAAGAGCGTGTTACATCATTGTGTGATCTGTAAGAAAGTTCAAGGAAAACCATATAGAACTAATATAGTACCCCCATTGCCGGAATTCCGGGTACTACGGAAACAACCTTTCAGCGTTACTGGGTGGATTACACCGTGCTTTATGGATAAAAGAAGGGAAGCAAAATCCGGAGAAGGTTTATATCATACTATTCACATGCCCGATCACTAGGGGTATACATCTGGAAGTAGTCAGAAATCAGTCCGCTGACTCATTCCTCATGGCCTTCCGGAAGTTTAGCAGCCGTAAAGGCTTTCCTTCACTAATGTTGAGTGATAACGCCACTACTTTCGTAGCAGCATCTGGATATCTGAAAACTATGGCAGATAGCCCCCTTTTTCAAACCATCTGGAGAACATCGAGTGTAAGTGGAAATTTATACCAGCAAGAGCACCTTGGTTTGGTGCAATCTGGGAGAGATTGATCGGATTATTGAAGAACTGTATGAAGAAGGTAGTCGGTCGAGCTCTTCTCAGTTATGATGAATTATCCTGCTTTTGGTGGAATTGGAATCTATCATAAATGACAGGCCACTAAGCTACACATCGGGGGACCTTGATCAGAAAGGAGATTTTAACACCTAATCATCTGATCTTGGGTAGAAAATTAGATCCTTTCCCAAGGAAACAATTAATTGGGAGGAGTATCTGAAGATCCATTGTATAGTAAAACAGAAAAATGTAGAAAAGAGATTCCTTTACATATCCAAATTGTGTGATCAATTATGGAAAGATGGGAACATGAATATTTTGATTTCTTTAAGAGTAGACTCCTCGAATTGGAGTCCAACATAATTCTTGGCCCAAATTAGGAGATGTCGTCCTCGTACATGATGAAGGGCCAAGAAACAAATGGAAGTTGGGTCAGGTGATTCAGGTGCATGTGGGGTCTGACAATGTAGTTAGAGTAGCTACCCCTCAAAACCTCCCATGGTCAGATCATGCGTCCCATTGTGAAATTGTACCCGTTAGAGTTGTGGCAAGAAGTTGAGACTCCTGATCCTGCCAAAATTCCTGAAGTGAGTACCCGACCATCCAGGAAGGCTGCTCGGGTGGCTGCAGAAACTAGAAAAGATTTGATTCAAAAGGGACTGTTGTAAATATTAGTATATTAGACTTTTGGTGGCGGGGAATATGTCGTTACTTACAATAACGACATGGAAAATCAATTTTTATTGAATATCTATGTTCATGCTGTATATGGAAAATATTCCTTTCCTGGGCTCAGCTCGTGTCGGCCTATGAAAGTAATCCTTAATATCATCTTTCTAGGTAAAATATCCTAAAATTACCAGAGAAAAAACAAAATTAAGAAAAAGGTCAGTAAGACTGACTCGCTCACTCTTAAAAAGAAGTGTCGGTATGAAATAGGGGAGAGAGTGGAACACTACCACGAGACACACCAATTAGAACTTCCTATCAGAATCCCCTAAGAGAGAGCGATACCAACGGGCGGATGCAGCCTCTACTACTACTACTAGAGGACGCCACGGACAGCAGCGCCCCTAGCGGTCATCCTTAATTTTTTAGCGCCAGCATCTTGACGCTGTTTTCCCTTGTGCTATTATTATTCTGGATTTATCTCGTTTTCTACGATGAACGTTTCAGCAATTGCCACGGCTAAGTTAAGTAACTCATAAGTATATTTTATCATAGTTTTATCTTCCGGGTACCAGTATTTCCTTTTTATAGGTCATATACGGTTCCCCGGTTGTCTCGTGGCGCCATGCTGCCTCGTAAGAATTCCCGGTCCTCCATACTGGGACTTCTTATACTTATGGGCTTATTTTTCACGTTCATTGTTTTACATCGAGTTTTAGCTAGTTTAGCCCTCTTACCATTCTCTTAGCTTGGTATTTAGGGCTATCATTATATTATTCTGGCCCAGCATCCCGGCTCTTGCTCTACATCGGCTATCGCTGGCTCCGAGTAGGCTACTGTTTCTTGGAATAGTTGCCTCCTCCTGGGCTTGGTTCTTTCTCTTTTCCTAAAAGTGTCTCTTCACCTTTCGATGTATTTTATTATATTATTTAGGTGTTAGGCTAGCCGAGGTGCTTGTTCCATGTATTGGTTCAGCTTGGTTCACGTGGCCTACCACGGTTGTGGTGATCGCGGCCTAGGCCACTAGTGGTCACGTGTTCCATAGCACCTCACCCTGCCCCTTCCCTCCCTCTCTGATGTAGGGAGGAGCTGGGGGACCCCTGGGTTGTCATAACACCTCATAGCCTTCTCTCTCATTCCGGAGGTGCCGGGAGGTTCCACCAGCAGGGGGTTTAGGGCGACCACTATGAGGTACCGGGTCTCCATACGGGTAGTTGGTGAGGTGGGGAGGAGTAGGCCATCCCTTCCCCCTTTCCTCGCTCCCGCCGTGTTTCACCGGGACCTCCTTCCCCCCCATACCCATTACTCAGCCACCTCCCTTACGATACGAAAGGAGCCTTCCGTCGCAGCCGGGGCCCCTTTGGTTATAGGTTATTGGCTCCGCTAGCGGGTAGGGTGGGTACTATGGATGGTCGTTTGCTTGCCTACTATATCCTTATATCTCTCCCCCGCTACCGGAAGGGAGCTTACCCTTACCTACGCACTCTTCTAGTAGACGTGAGAGAAGTTGGTTTTGATGTTGTTACTGTACTATGTTAAGGATATATACCCTAATTTAAGATGTTTTGCAATGAATTGTGTTTTATATTATTATTATGTTATCAACCATCCCCGCCATTTTACGTTGTGGTTTCCTTTACCACCACTCCTAGTTGGTTGATTCTTGTGCCTCCGCCACTGGCGGAGCCATAGCCTTTCTTCCAACATGGTTACCACACGTATTTTAGCAGGGCTCTGGTTTCATCTAACTTTATCGCTCCGGCACCAGCGGAGCATATGTTAGGCTGTAAGTGTTTACTCTGTACTCATGTACGTTTCCACTTACAGGCTACCAACTGTCAGGTCCTCGCTTGCAATGCGACGCTGCATGACCCCTGCGGACACGATGAGTGCAGGTCTCACGCCCCTTGTGCCACCCTGTTCAACGAGTCCATCGTCTGGCATCCCGAGGCCTGCACCATTTGCTACGACCTGGTCGGTCAGCTGGTTGATGGGGTAAGACCATTATAAGACTACTTATCAATTTACTAACACTTTTAGTTCGTAAGTTTGTTAACCCTGTCCGCAATTGGTAGCTAATTCAGCCTTTCTTTCAGGCTAGCGGGGTGAGGGAAGTCGCCCTCAGCCACTCTGAAAGCGTGGTAGGCGGCTTTGGAAAGAACGCCGCCAAGGGCCAGCCCTACACTGGATAAAAAGCTGGCCATCCAGATCTTCCCTGCGGGCAAGTCGACGGGCTACGTCGATCCCTTGTCCGCCGCCCCCGTAATAGCCGCCATCCAGCAAGATCTCCAGCAGTCGTTGGGGCTCGTAGCCGCCCAGGAGCCAGTCCCGGACGTCGCCGGCCTGGACCTGAACCTCGAGCCGATGGCGGTAGTAAGTGAGGATTTGTTGGTTGAGGTAGGTTTGTCGGGCGCCCAAGGTCTTTCCTTGGGCGTCCTGGTATCTCTCCTGTCCCTTCTTCTTCCGCATCTTTCCAAGGCTTTCCGGGATCTGAGATCCCTAGCCGCACTCCCGCTCTCTCTGTACCTCCTAAGGAGAAGGAAAGAGAGAACCGAAGGACTCTGTCTAAGTCGACTTCTAGAAAGTCGTCTTCGTCTTCTTCGGCTAGGAAGTCATCGACTTCTTACGCCGACGCGTGAAGGCTAAGCCAAGCTCTTCCCAGTCGAAGAGCTCTAGAGGCAAGGCTTCGAAGGAGAAAGCTTGCGCTACCTCCGAGTCGTTGCCTTCTCCCGCCTCCGTTGCCCCCTCTCCGGCTATTGCCGGCAGGGGTAGCAAGCACCAGCTCCTGCGTTCCCTTCTCCTGTCTCACCAGGAATGATGGAGCAGGTAGGAGTGATGGTTGGTTCTCAAATCTCAGCTTGGGGGAAACCCGCTTTTGAGCAGATGTTCGCACAATTGTCGAGCACTCTGTCTCAAACTGGACAGACCGTCCAGGAACTCTCGAATAGAGTAAGAGAGACTGAGGATCGGATGACTGGGCTATCCCAGGCTCCTCCCCCTATCCCTGCTTCTAGCACTGGGGATCCTCCAACTCCCGTCTTACGACTCTCTGCCAGCTTTCTCTATGGAGAAATCCATGGAGAGTAGCGGCCTACGCTCCCTTTAAGGACGGGTGATCGATTTCGATCCCGGAGTTTGGCACTCGAAGGATTGAGGACTTCGAGTTCTATCCTCCGGGTCTGTCACAGCCTTTCATCGGGTATGCTAGGCTGACACCAACGGCTCTTACAAGGGAGGACAAGATCTCGAAGGAGTCTGTCCTCTACAGTAGAGATCACGCCCAACGGGAATGGGTTCACTGCCTTGAGGACTGGGAGTGTACGAATACTAAACTCCAGGCCTATAAGAGCCCCTTCACTATTTTCGCCACGGAAGAGGAGGTCTCTCTTCCGTTCGCCACGAAATTGGTGGAGAAGGCTCTTCAGGCAGTCCTCAAGGATGAGCCCCTTCCGCAGTTGAGAGAGTCGGAGTCCACTTCTCCACTCTTTCCCGCCTTCGGAGAGTTATGGAAAACCTGCCTGCTACTTTCACGCAGGGTAAACTCAGCCGGGACTGCGCTATGGACCAGTTCGGTGAGAAGTTGCCTAGGCTGCCGGACTCCCTAATCCAGGCAGAGTTCGATGCGCGGACTAGGTTTGGCAGGTCCCTTAACTCTATCATAGTCACGGAAATGGCTGCGCTGTCTTATGCGAACGAACCGCTATTTAAGATCTTAGCGAAATCACAATTTCACACGGTTCTGCTAGACGCTTTTGACTTCTTCCAAGCAGGAAGAACTGTCGGAAGCATGTTCTTCAAGAGTGTACTATCAGGCACGAGCCTAATAGACTCTTGACTGCCAGCATGTGGGGAGCGGATCTCTTCCCAGAGTCAGCAGTGAACGAAGTTCATCACGAAGCTGCTAGACTCAACCAGAGCCTTAGAGCTAGGTGGGGCATTTCCTCTAAGAGGAAACAGGAATCCGTTCCTACTGCTGGCAAGAAACCAAAGAAGGCTGGTAGGAGGTTCCAGCCATACAAAAAACTCCAGCCTCAGCAGCAGTTTGTGCAGGCGGTCCCAGTCACCCAACAAGGACAACCTGCTACAGCTAAACAAAACTCAGCCTTTCCTCCTGGTGCCCCAGCAATCCCAGCCTTCGACCTCCTATGCCATCTCGCCTGCCTTTAACCCTGCTTATGAGGTTCAAGGCTACTCTCAATCGAGGGTAGGGCGAGAGGTTACTTTCGTCACCGTGGCGCAGGAAGGGGCGCAAGGAGTAAACAGTTCAGAGGAGGGCGTGGTGGCCAACCCGCCCATCAGCAATGAGGCTCTCCAGGTAGGAGGGAGGCTGTTCCTCTTCCGCCACAGGTGGGGGTTCAGCAGTTGGGCACAGAGCATAGTGTCCAAAGGATTAGGCTGGAGCTGGATCCAAGATCCTCCTCCAATCAAATCATTCCATCAGGTACCGTCAAAGGAATTGATAGATTACGCGGAAGAACTCCTTCAGAAAGGAGCTATTGCGAGAGTCAAGCATCTAAAATTTCAAGGTCGCTTATTCAGCGTTCCAAAGAAAGGCTCACAAAAGAAGGGTAATCTTAGACTTGTCAAAGCTAAACTCTTTCATTCGCTGCGACAAGTTCAAGATGCTTACCCTCTCGCAAGTAAGGACCTTACTGCCGCGTGGAGCCGTCACATGCTCCATCGATCTTACAGACGCATACTATCATATCCCTATAGCCAGGCACTTCCGCCCATTCCTAGGATTCAGGCTAGGAAATCAGACATTCTCATTCAAAGTGATGCCCTTCGGTCTGAATGTAGCCCCCAGGGTATTCACAAAGATAGCAGAAGTGGTTGTACAACAATTGAGAGCTCAGGGAATCATGGTAGCGGCATACCTCGACCGATTGGTTAATCTGGGCACCAACAGTCGAGGAATGTCTCAAAGCTACCAAAAAGGTAGTTCACTTTCTGGAACATCTGGGGTTCCAGATAAACAAAACGAAATCCGACTTGTTCCGGAATCCTCGTTTTCAGTGGCTGGGAATCCAGTGGGATTTGTCCTCCCACAATCTATCAATTCCAGTAGCCAAACGGAAGGAAATAGCAAAATCTCGTCAGGCAATTTCTCAAGTGCAAACAAACGTCAAGAAGAAACCAGGAGAGAATCCTAGGGTCTCTTCAGTTTGCTTCAGTAACAGATATCCTTCTCAAAGTAAGGTTAAAAGATATAAATCGAATTTGGCGGTCAAAAGCAAACTCCAAATATCGAGACAAGTTGTCAGTGATCCCACAGATCCTCCGCAACCACTACGGCCTTGGTCAAGAGTACAGAACCTAGCCAAGAAAGTACCCCTTCAATATCCCCTCCCAATGTTAACCATTCACACGGACGCATCCCTGTCCGGGGTTGGGGGGGATACTCTCAGTTCAAACAGGTTCAGGGGACTTGGTCAGTTCAATTTTCGCAGCTCCACATAAACGTGTTGGAAGCAATGGCAGTATTCCTTACTCTAAAGAGACTTCTTCCCCCGAAAAAGTCTCATCTAAGGCTAGTTTTGGACAGTGCAGTAGTAGTTCATTGCATCAACAGAGGGAGGGCCAAATCCAAGCATGTGAACCATGTCATGATAGCCATCTTTGCATTAGCAAACAAACACAGATGGATCTGTCTGCCACTCACCTGGCAGATAAGAAATGTGATAGCGGACCGCCCTGCCCGGTCAGTCCCTCTGGAATCAGAGTGGTCTCTGGACGTCGGGTCATTCCAGTGGGTAGGCCGGAGAGTCCAGGTCTCCAAGTGGACCTCTTCGCCTCACAAGCGAACCACAAGCTCCCTTGCTATGTGGCCCCCAACCTGGACCCTCTGGCTTATGCCACGGACGCCCTGTCGTTGGATTGGAGTCAATGGAGGAGAATTTATGTTTTTCCTCCAGTGAATCTTCTCCTGAAAGTCCTAGACAAAACTAAGGTCTTTCAAAGGGATAGTAGCTCTGAGTTGCACCCCTGGACTGCCCAAGAGCAACTGGTATCCACTTCTCTTGGAATTGGGTCTCCGACCTCAACGGATCCCCAATCCCAAACTATCACAATCAGTACAAATGAGGACTGTGTTCGCTTCCTCAGGAACTCTCCAGACCCTAACTTTATGGACTTCATGAAGTTTGCGGCTAATAAAGATGCTAACATTGATCCACAGAATATTCTCTTCCTGGAATCAGATAAGAGGGAGTCAACCATCAGACAATATGACTCAGCTGTTAAAAAATTAGCATCTTTCTTGAGAGAATCGAACACTACAACATGACAGTTAATTTGGCTATATCCTTTTTCAGATCTTTATTTGAAAAAGGTTTAGCAGCTAGCACGCATTACCACTCACAAGTCGGCTTTGAAGAAAATCTTTCAAGTAGGTTTTCAGATAGATTTAACTGAATCTTATTTCACATCTATCCTAAAGCCTGTGCTAGACTTAGACCTTCTCAGAGGCCTACTACAGTTTCATGGTTCTTGAATGATGTTCTCAAACTAGCTTCAGATACTGACAACTCATCTTGTTACATTCATAATGCTCCTGAGGAAGACTCTATTCTTATTAAGCCTAGCCTCAGGAGCAAGAATTTCAGAACTGTCGGCTCTATCCAGAGATGCGGGTCATGTGGAATTCCTCCCATCAGAGAAGTTCTACTTGCTCCGGATCGTAGCTTTTTAGCCAAAAATGAAGATCCTCTTGCAAGGTGGGCTCCTTGAAGGTTATCCCACTTCCACAGGATCCTTCTCTCTGCCCAGTATCAACCCTTAGAGCCTTTCTATCTCGTACTTCTTCTAGATCCTCGGGTGCTCTCTTCATGAGAGAAAAAGGTGGTACTTTGTCAGTTAAAGGTATTAGGCAACAAATCCTTTACTTCATTAAACAAGCCAACCCTGATCATTCCCAAAAGCACATGATATCATTGGGGAGTAGCCACTCTATTAACTATTTCCAACATATGAACTTTGAGGATCTTAGGAAGTACTACTGGATGGAAATCCCCGACAGTTCTTTAAACGGCATTATTTAAAGTCCTTGGAATCTTTAAAGTTTTCAGCAGTAGCAGCGGGAAACATAGTTTCCCCTGATACTGCTTAGTAGTTGTAGTATTGATCCAGGTCTCCTTTCTACTACTTCAACCAACATGCCTCAACCTATCACCAGGCTACTCATCATCATAGCCTTAGCCGTTGTGTGTTATTAGTGGTTTGTCCCTTATTTTTTTGCTAGGGACAACCACATTGGTTACTGATATGTTACTCCAGTGGTCCCTAACCTTATTTTTATGCTAGGTTAGGCCACAATATGTTTGTATAAATTCCATAAACTTGTGATAACTTCAGTCACAATGTGTTTGTATATATTTGATTACTTGTTTTGATTGTATTAATGATGGATTTGATGTGTACCTACCCTTATTTTTATCTAGGGTAGGACCACATGTATGTATATAATTGTACCTATATATTCTAATTAAGTAAATTCAACTATTTCTTTATTTTACATGCATATTATGTAATTGTTACTACCATTTAAGTACTTTAAGTTTACTAACATTCTGTTATTGTTTACCATAGTTAGTTAAGTACTTATTTTGTATGCTGTATTTGATTTACTTATATTATATCCATCATTTTAACATGTTTTTTCATTTTTTCCTTTTCCATCTTGTCTGTTTCTCTGGTACTCTTTCATAGGCCGACACGGAGCTGAGCCAGAAAAGGGATTTTGACGAAGGAAAAATCTATTTCTGGGTGATTGGCTCGTGTCGCCCTATGAAACCCATCCCCTTTTTATGGTTTGTTCTTTCCCCCCCTTGCAGGACAAGATGTAATTATATGTTCATTAAGGATGACCGCTAGGGGCGCTGCTGTCCGTGGCGTCCTCTAGTAGTAGTAGTAGAGGCTGCATCGCCCGTTGGTATCGGCTCTCTCTTAGGGGGATTTCTGATAGGAAGTTCTAATTGGTGTTTGTCTCGTGGTAGTGTTCCACACTCGCCCTATTTCATACCGACACTTCTTTTAAGAGTGAGCGAGTCAGTCTTACTGACCTTTTTCTTAATTTTGTTTTTTCTCTGGTAATTTTAGGATATTTTACCTAGAAAGATGATATTAAGGATTACTTTCATAGGGCGACACGAGCCAATCACCCAGAAATAGATTTTTCCTTCGTCAAAATCCCTTTTATATTACATAGCATTAAGTGGAAATTTGGCAGGTTGTGTACAAATGAATGTTTTATTTATATTTTAATTGTAATAAGCGTTGTTACCAAGGAATATTGTCTTGTGAATGGTTTGTATAATTGGTTAACAAATGCGATGTAAGTTGTTTGATAGTTTCGTTCGGTTCGTGTTGGTTTGGTGGCTTCGTTCGTTTTGTTGTTAATTTTGTCGTGAGCGAACGAGGCCGAAGTCGTGTGTTTGGGTGAGAGAGCGAACATATTATTTTCGACACAGAAGTGAGCAAAGGGTATGAAGTCAGTCGCTTCTCAACATTGGTACTGGTAGAGTGGGTTGGTAACAGGAGAACTTAATCAGAGTGAAAAGGATTTCACTTCGATAACGATGTCGTTCCTTCCCAGCATTTATTGAAGTGGATGGATTAATCAAACCGAAGTTTGGATGAGTATTATATGATATATTATTTATTTAATTTGCCCTTGACTGGGATAAATCGCTAGGGATATGCATATCTGTGCGTGGGATTCCGTGACTGGTAAAAATTGAATATATATTAGTGGTATCGTGGTTTGCCCGTGCCTATTGTAATCCGAACTCGGCAACAACTTCATGTTAAACTAGTAAGTAATAATTCGGGGGATGCAAAACACAATAGAATATAGTATATATGTCCTTTCATGTCTGTAACACAACGCAATGAATTCTTTATGTAGAGAAAGGGTCTTGAGTTCTCTTAAACGAATCTTGGTAATTAGTAATTTCTGTAATTGACTGAAGTCATTATATGTTGTTGCTTGTTTGACCCTAATGAGTAACAATATTTGGTGCCGTGACCAGGATATGTCGGTAGTATATTTGGTGTTGTGAGCTAAGTTGGTAAAAGTTTGTAGTACTTGTCCGCGGTATATATGATGTCGTAAGCCAGTTTTGTGAATCTTTAGTATACGTCCGCAGAAATATGTTGCCGTGTTAACCAGGTTATGTGAAATTTGTGAGATTTTCGATAATTTTTAGTTTTGAACGCCGATCATATATAATTCTTTGGTTTAGTCACGTGTTGTACGATTAGTACCGTTGGTTATTCTGTATGGACATTTATGCAGTGTTTTCTTGCTATTAACTATGTTGTGTTGATGTTTTGCTGGATAATGCCTGCCCTCCATAACCTTGTTGTCTCATTTTGTTTTTGCGCGTTTCTTTAAATTAGTATGCGGTATCCTGCCTACATAACCAGACGTGGTTAACCCGTTTCCTTTTCTCATTTTGAGGTGCCGCAAGGAACATTAAATTTACTTTTTTCGCGTCATTTGTAGGTAAGAGGGTATTCAGGTTTGATTAAAACAGTTTTGAATATGAAGTTTTAACTAAATTAGTAAGGCCTTGTCCTGCTTGCCTTAAGCCTTAAATTTGGTTTTGTTATTTTCCTTGCTTTGAATTAATGTAAATTTTCTCTTGTTAGAATATTATACTCTCTTAACAATTTAATAATGAATCGTAAAGTAGCTATTGTGGGACATTCTCATGTCACCCATATGGAGAATTGTTTTAATAGTGGTAGATCGGCATTATTGGAACCCTTAGAATATAAGACATTTGGTAGACCAGGGGCTGTTACAACCAACCTTATGACACCTGGCCTGATAACCGAACTTACTACCTATGGGCCTAGTAT
>NC_061096.1:66440153-66472041 GCF_015104395.2 Macrobrachium nipponense
AGACTGTGCAATGGACCAGTTTGGCGAAAAGCTTCCAAGGCTGCCATGATACCATTGATCCAGGCAGAGTTCGATGCTCGAACTAGGTTTGGGAGATCCCTCAACTCTTCAATTATCACTGAGATGGCGGCTCTATCGTATGGCACAGAACCTCTATTTAAGATTCTGGCCAAGTCTCAGCTGCAAACAGTTCAGATGGATGCTTTTCGACTTCTTCCAAGCTAGAGGAACTGCCGAAGCAGTTCTGCAGGAGTGCACTATTAGGCACGAACCTAATAGACTCCTGGCTTCCAGCAGTGGGGGGGCGGACCTCTTCCCCAGAGTCCGCTGTGAATGAGGTGCACCATGAGGCTGCTAGGCTCAACCAGAGCCTTAGAGCTAGGTGGGGTATCTCCTCTAAGAGGAAACAAGAATCCACCCCACCCCCGCTGCTGGTAAGAAACTCAAGAATGTCTGGTAAAAGGTTCCAACCTTACCAAAAACATCAGCAGCAACAGCAGTTCGTTAGCAGCCGTCCCAGTTACCCAACAGGGACAACATCAACCTCAAAACAGACCCAACCCATCCTCCTGTTGTCTCCTCAGTCGCAACCCTCGACCTCCTACGCACTCTCACCGGCCTTCAACCCTATGTATGAAGGTCAGGCTTACCCTCCCTTTAATAGGCAGTCGAGAGGTAGCAGAGCGAGAGGCCACTTTCGCCAGCGTGGCACAGGAAGAGCGACAAGGGGAAGGCAGTTCAGAGGAGGCGTGGAGGTCAACCCGCCCACCAACAGTGAGGCTCCCCAGGTAGGAGGGAGGCTGTTCCTCTTCCGTCACAGGTGGGGGTTCAGCAATTGGGCACAGAGCATAGTGTCCAAGGGATTGGGTTGGAGTTGGATCAAAGATCCCCCTCCAATCAAAATCATTTTATCAGGAACCTTCAAAGGAATTGACAGATTACGCGAGCGAACTCCTTCAGAAAGGAGCTATTGCGAGAGTCAAGCATCTAAAATTTCAAGGTTCGCTTATTCAGCGTGCCAAAGAAGGCTCAACAAAAAGAAAGGGTAATCTTAGACTTGTCAAGGCTAAAACTCTTTCATTCGTTGCGACAAGTTTTTCAAAACAAAAAAAAATGCTTACCATCTCGCAGGTAAGGACCTTACTTCCTCGTGGAGCCGTCACATGCTCCATCGATCTTACAGACGCATACTATCATATCCCTATAGCCAGGCACTTCCGCCCATTCCTAGGCTTTCAAACTAGGAAATCAGACACTCTCATTCAAAGTGATGCCCTTCGGTCTGAATGTAGCCCCCAGGGTATTCACGAAAATAGCAGAAGTGGTGGTTCAACAATTGAGAACTCAGGGATAATGGTAGCAGCTTACCTCGACGATTGGTTTGATCTGGGCACCAACAGTCGAGGAATGTCTCAAAGCCACGAAAAAGGTAGTTCAATTTCTGGAACATCTGGGTTCCAGATAAACAAGACTAAATCCAGACTTACTCCAGAGTCTCGTTTTCAGTGGCTAGGATCCAATGGGATTTTGTCTTCCCTAACAATCTGTCAATTCCCAGTGGTCAAACGAAAGAAATAGCCAGTCTGTGAAACAATTTCTCAAATGCAAACAACATCAGGAGAAACCAGGAAAGAATCCTGGTTCTCTCAGTTTGCCTCAGTGACAGACCTCCTCCTGAAAAGCAAGGCTGAAAGATATAAACCGAGTTTGGCGTACGAGAGCAAACGCCAAATCTCGAGACAAGTTGTCAGTAATTCCACGATCCTTCGCAATCAGCTCCGTCCATGGACAAAAGTGAGAACCTGGCCAAACTAGTACCCCTTCAATATCCCCTTCCAGTGTTAACCATTCACACGGATGCCTCCCTGTCCGGGTGGGGGGATATTCTCAATTCAAGCAAGTTCAGGGGACTTGGTCAGTTCAATTCCGCCAGCTCCACATAAACGTCTTGGAAGCAATGGCAGTATTTCTTACCCTGAAGAGACTTCTTCCCCCGAAAAAGTCTCATCTAAGACTAGTTTTGGACAGTGCAGTGGTAGTAGTTCATTGCATCAACAGAGGAGGGTCCAAATCCAAACATGTGAACCATGTCATGATAGCCTCTTTGCACTAGCAGACAAACACAAATGGCATCTGTCCGCCACTCACCTGGCGGGGGTAAGAAATGTGATAGCAGACCGCTTTGTCCCGGTAGGTCCCTCTGGAATCAGAATGGTCCCTGGACGACAGGTCATTCCAGTGGATATGCCGGAGAGTCCCAGGTCTCCAAGTGGATCTCTTGCTTCACAAAGCAACCGCAAGCTCCCTGCTATGTGGCCCCCAACCTGGACCCTCTGGCTTATGCCACGGACGCCCTGTCGTTAGATTGGAATCAGTGAGAAAAATTTATGTCTTTCCTCCAGTGAATCTTCTCTTGAAAGTCTTGAGCAAGCTGAGGACTTTTCAAGGGACTAGTAGCTCTGATTGCTCCAGACTGGCCCAAGAGCAACTGGTATCCTCTGCTTCTGGAATTGGGTCTCCGACCTCAACGGATTCCCAATCCCAAGCTGTCACAATCAGTACAAATGAGGACTGTGTTCGCTTCCTCAGGAATTCTTCAGACCCTAACTTTATGGACTTCATGAAGTTTGCGGCTAACAAAGATGCTAACATTGATCCACAAAACATCCTCTTCCTAGAATCAGATAAGAGAGAGTCAACTATTAGACAATATGACTCGCTGTTAAAAAATTAGCATCCTTCCTGAAAGAATCAAACACTACAACCATGACAGTTAACTTAGCTATATCCTTTTTTCAAGATCCTTGTTTGAAAAAGGTTTAGCAGCTAGCACTATTACTACTCATAAATCGGCTTTGAAGAAGATCTTCCAGTTGGGTTTTCCAGATAGACCTAACAGAATCTTACTTTACGTCTATTCCTAAAGCCTGTGCTAGACTTAGACCTTCTCAAAGGCCTACTGCAGTCTCATGGTTCTAAATGATGTCCTCAAACTAGCATCAGATACTGACACTCATCTTGTACATTCATAATGCTTCTTAGAAGAAGTTATTCTTATTAAGCCTAGCTTCAGAGCTAGAATTTCAGAACTGTCCGCTCTATCCAGAGATGCGGGTCATGTGGAATTCCTCCCCTCAGGAGAAGTTCTGCTTGCTCCGGATCGTAGTTTTTTTTGGCTAAAAATGAGGATCCTCTTGCAAGGTGGGCTCCTTGGAAAGTCATCCCACTTCCGCAAGATCCTTCTCTCTGCCAGTATCAACTTTAAGAGCCTTTCTATCTCTCACATCCTCAAGATCCTCAGGTTCTCTCTTCATGAGAGAAAAAGGTGGTACTTTTATCAGTAAAAGGAATTAGACAACAGATCCTTTACTTCATTAAACAAGCCAATCCTGATTCATTTCCAAAAGCACATGACATCAGAGGAGTAGCCACCTCAATTAACTACTTTCACATATGACTTCGAGGATCTTAAAAAGTATACTGGATGGAAATCTCCGACAGTCTTTAAACGTCACTACCTAAAGTCCTTGGAATCTTTAAAATTTTCTGCAGTAGCAGCGGGAAACATTGTTTCTCCTGATACTGTATAGTAGTCATAGTATAGATCCAGGTCTCCTTTCTACCTACCTCGTCCAACATGCTCACCCTATCGCCATGCTATTCGATACTCTAGCCTTAGCCGCTGAGATCATATTGGTGGATTGTCCCTTATTTTTTTTGCTAGGGACATCCACACTATGTACTTATAATGTACTTCAGTGTACCTACCCTTATTTTTATGCTAGGGTAGGACACAATGTGTTTGTATATTAGTAAATACCTTACTTAAGTGAATCTATTTTGTTAATTTGCATTGCATTATTGTATATTACTGTTTAATATAAGTTAATTTTTAAGTACTTTATATTGGCTTTCTTTTTTATGTCATTTGTTTAGCATAAGTTTAGCTTTAAGTACTTAGTTTGTATTCTGTAATATACCTGATTCACTTATATTATATCCCTCTTTTTACAACTTTTTTTTCATTTGTCCTTTTTCCCATCTTGTCTGTTTTCTCTGGTACTCTTTCATGGGCCGACACGAGCTGAGCCCAGAAAAGGATTTTGACGTAGGAAAAATCTATTTCTGGTGATTGGCTCGTGTCGCCCTATGAACCCACCCTGTATTTGTTTGCCCCCCCCTGCAGGACAAGATGTTCATAGATTAAGGATGACCGCTAGGGGCGCTGCTGTCCGTGGCGTCCCTAGTATAGTAGTAGCTGCCGCATCACCCGTTAGTATCAGCTCTCTCTAGTGGGATTTTGATTGGAAGGTCAAAATGGTGAATGACTCGTGGTAGTGATCCCACTCACCCCTATTCTCATACCGACAACTTCTATAGAGCGAGCGAGTCAGTTTTTACCGACATTTTCTTAATTTTGTTTTTTGTTTTTCTCTGGTAATTTTAGATTAATTTTGCCTAGAAAGAATGATATTAAGGATCCTTTCATAGGGCGACACGAGCCAATCACCCAGAAATAGATTTTTCCTACGTCAAAATCCCTTTTGTCATATGATAAATATTCCCTGAAATTCATAACAATCAAAAGAATAAGAATGTGGTTTCTAAAATTCTATATTTTATCCTGTTATTAATGATAAAAGGGTATAATAAATGGCATGATGATGATGCAATATCATTTATAGTAGAATAAACTAGAATTAAAAAAAAACTCACAAGATAGAAGATGGAGAAGGCTTACACAGAACAGCGACCCCAAAGAGACAGTAAAGGCTGAAGACCTTAGAAAAAGAAAATTAGTTTAAAATTATGTTAAATAGAATTCTTAAATTTACATATATACATAGGAATTTTATAACATGAGCATGACTCAATTAAATGTCAAATACAGATCTGAAAATGGTAAGATCCTTACAATATTCCTGTCACCAAACAACATAACCTGTTACCAAATCATGAGGGATTTTTATTGCACAAGTTTATATAACAATATAATTCAGTGATAATAAAGTGTTTGAAAATTATAATCACATATATACTCTCTCTCTCTCTCTCTCTCTCTCTCTCTCTCTCTCTCTCTCCCTCTCTCTCTCTCTCTCCGTCATCTCTCTCTCTCTCTCTCTCTCTCATGTATAAATATGTATATATAACTTTCTCTTTATCTCTTTGTGGTAAATTACTCTGTGAGCCATAGTCTGGTCAATACTGAACCTAATATCCAAAGTTCTGATACAGTTATAATTTTTACTGCTAAATTACATGTAATTACATCATAATGATCCATAACGTTTATTCTTATTCTACCAAAATGAGTTATTCATAACCTATAACAATTTATATCAATATAAATTTTTCTTCATAACCTATAACAATACTATATCCTATCAATATAAAGTTTTATCATACCTGTATAACAGTATATATTATAATTCATAACCTATATACACAATAATATAGGTACAAGTTTCCGTTCAGATATTGGAGGGGCAAATTCTAAACAAATAAACAGCGAGGGTAAAGTAAACAAATGCTGAACACCTATGATAAAAGAAGATACACCTAACCCTATACAAATCATAAGTCGGACAACAACTCTCCGTAGTAAAATGAAGTTTCCTGTTCTTACATAATCATTAAGATTACAATGAAAAATAGTTATCATGAAAGAAGACAAATCGGGTAGTTTACATATCCGGACAGAGCCTACAGCTCCTAAACTATGATCCCAAATAAAAAAATTAATAGAATAAATGTTGTCCAGCATTCCAAAATCTACCCGATATTTCCCATGAAACGTAACTTTTTCTAAGTACCCAGGTAATGTGAACAGTGACATGGAAGTCAGAGCTCCAGTAGTTCTTGAGATGGCCGCAGTGAGGCGCTGTACATCTCCTCTACCCATCGCAGGGATTTTAAATCAAACCAATCCTGTACCAGGTTGACCAGGGCATCCCAAGGGACATAATTAATTTACCACTAACTAATAAAAACACATCTGATGAATATGATTCATACACCCATACCTTCTCTCGCAGAATTCACTCTTTCCGTAGTTCACCATCATCATGGACAGAACACACGAACTATTGTTCCCACGAAAAGTGTATCTGCGAAAAGTGTATCTGCAGACGAGTTAGTTTATAACTATACTCATTTGTATATTAGCATTGTGATAAAAGTTTCTACGCAACACCGACAAAAATTATGAAAGTGGCTTTATAGAGAAAGTTACTTGAGGATTATTCAGGTTATGTACAATGTGCAACACCGGAAACAGACAGTTCATGAAAGATGGGACCAGCAAGCACAGGCAGCCCATATA
Organism: Macrobrachium nipponense; assembly: GCF_015104395.2. NCBI lineage: Eukaryota > Metazoa > Arthropoda > Malacostraca > Decapoda > Palaemonidae > Macrobrachium > Macrobrachium nipponense. Next base: position 66,446,476 of record NC_061096.1, read on the forward strand.
AATGTGGCCCTGTACAAATAGCAAGTGTTCTGATAATAAGAATATAGGTTGTCCTGGTCATATTGTCGAGATTGACGAATCTAAATTTAGGAAATGGAAGTACAAACTTGGCCGTAAGGCGGACGGATCTTAGGGTGTCGGTGGCATTGACCAACAGACACAGCGAGACCTTTTTCAAGGTGGTTCCCGACTGTTCTGCCGAAACTCTGCTCCCAGTGTGGCTTGATAACATACTTCCAGAAACCACAGTCTTATCTGATTGAAAACTGGAAGGCGTACAACAAAGTCCCGGGATCATTATTTACCCGCATAATGTTGTGAGCCCAGTATTAACTTTGTTAGCCCTTACAGCCTGAATGTATACACGAACACTATAGAATTGCAGTGTGTTCTTAAACAGAGCGCGCCTACTAAAACACTGTATGCTGAAAGAAAGAACTTTATGAAAACTATTTTTCTATGTACTGTATCCAGAGGCGGTATCTAAAAGATGTTCCTGTGTCCCATTTCGGGCATTCTGAATTTAATAAAGCGTGTATACCGCTCAAAAGCCGCCCACACATCACTATCTCGATTTAATTTTCCCGGTCCAAACATAAGACCAGGACCTTCTAACCACCAAGGAGAGTCATCCCCCGCCAGTTTCGAAAAAGGCGAGACTGACAGCTTCATGTCGTCAGACAGTAAGTTGTATATTAATTTTGTTAGCCTAAATTAGTGTTTCGGTTAGTTCAAAGCCCAGAACCGAAGCACGTTTGAACAAATCTCTCGGCCCAACGGTAGGTACATTGGTACATGCATGGTGCCGCCATTTGTATGTAAAGTGGTAGGTCAGTCTGTGGTAACGAGTAAGTTTAATGTTACAGTTATGTTGTGAATTATAGCCTAGGCTAGCAGTGTCCTTTTGTATGTAAAGTGCCCAATTCTCTGCGACCCCTGAGGCTAGCAAGCGCCCAGCAAAACAACAATACCTCTCGCCAGAACAAACGGGCTTCCGCCAAGAATATTTAAGATGCGGATAAGGCGCGCAAGCACCATTCTGCCACATTCTTACTGACACAAACATATTCACCGTTAACATGGAATTTTTATTCTAAAATTAATATTAATAATACTTACCTGTATAATTTATCTAGCCCTAAATCCCCAAAAACCGCACCAAAATTTACCACATTGCAACACCGTTACCTCCGATTCTGTCCACTAGTTGGCAACGCTGCCGTTGACAGTTACAAAACCTTCCCTGAAAATCAGTTGTGATAGGCAGATCGTGGGGTAGGACCTGGGTGGGACTAGATAAATTATACAGGTAAGTATTATTAATATTAATTTAGAATAAAAATTCATATCAATAAACATTACCTTAATAAAATTTATCTAGCCCAATTAACCACATTGAAAAGGAGGAGGGAATCTGAGTACAATTTTCCCTTGGACAGAACAGGACATAAAACAATCAAAGAAATATATATCATAGGCAGTTAAAAACTAACCCGAGGTCTAAGATACAAAGAATTCAAAAGTCTCCTACCATAATGCCGCAGAACTGCGGTAGTAAAAAAGGACAAGGAGTAAGTGTATAGTCAGTCAGTCTGTACTAAAGTCAGTGACCGACCAGGTGACCAATCAGACAAAATGAGGACAGCAAGGCTGCACCCCGATGACTATCAAGCACTACAACGACACCTGCTCTCTCACGAATGTCTGCGCCAAGAGAGAGGATCGGGTATTGACAACTCTTTCCCTGAAGGATGAGTGTCTGGACTGTCTGGGCGATTCAAAGCTAAGCAAACATTGGGGGTGTATCAACACAACCCAACATCGCCAGCAGCGATATCGGCTCATGAGCAACTCCTGACTTGAGCTTTCTGGTGCCAAGAGAAAGGAGCGCGGAGCAAAAAGGCGACTCGGTCCAGAAGGATGAGTGCCGGCAGTCCAACCTGGTCTCATGTTAAACGATCATCTGGAGGGTGTATCAACGCAACTGACGTCGTCAACAAGAAACTCAGGGCTACTAAATGTGCCTGATCTCGCACGAGTGTCTGACTCCTAGAAAAAGTGAGACAAAAAGTAGATGGTGAACAAGTCACCAGATGACAGCAGACGATCCATCGACTAATTCCCTATCCAGAAGGACAATGGAAGAAGTGTGAGTCATCAGGACAAGCGAACCAGTGGCTAGTCCTAGGTCGGCATCGACTTTGGGAGAAGCATAGTCGCCAGTGCCGACAACCCAGTGGCTGGTCCCATGTCACACTGACAATGGAAGCAGCATGAATTGTCAAGCAGCTAGTCCTTGTCATAAACAACACCTAAATACCAAAACTGCCTAATTCCCATTACGTATAACTAAACCTAAAACTGCCATAAGTTATAATGTAACTACAAAACAGAAAAAAATAATAATATACAGGTAGCAACCAAACGTAAAACAGGAAGACTACCTAATTCTCCTGTCTGACGACCTGTCCTGCCATCACCAACGGCCCAAGGAACGAAGGTCGCCTAGAAACTAGAGAAAAATCCCTCAAGTAAAAGGAGGCAAAAAACAGAATTAGAACGCCAAGTCGCCGCCTCAAGCACCTCGGCGACTAAGACATTCTTCATAAAAGCTACTGATGTAGCAACTGCTCTAATACTGTGTGCTCTCGGCGTCTGGCCCTCACAGGCAACCGAACCACCAGTTTTGATAACATCCAAGAAAAAAGGATACACCATTCTTTGATATAGGTCTCTGACATTTCGGGGTGAAACAAACAGATGACGGGGAACAACCCTGAATGTCCTTCCTCTGGTGTAAATACCATGAGAGCGCCCTAACAGGGCAAAGAACAAATTCCTCATTTAAATTAACGACAAAGTCGACCAGCGACTTCAGTACGAAAGACCTGGGAATGGAATATCAGACTATTCAGTCTTTGCGACAAATTCGGGAAGGTATGACAAAATCATGTCTTTTCCAGATCTAGCAACCAGAAAAGAGTGTGCTTGCAGTTCACCCACCCTCTTGGCTGTAGCCAGCGAGACAAGGAAGTCTTTTCTAAGAGAGGTCCCCAAAATCGGCCGTATTCAGAGGCTCAAACGGAGGGAACCTAAAGACTAAGGACTTTATTAATGTCCCATGTTGGAGGAGAACACTGCAGACTGGGTCGGCCAACTGTTGCGCCACTCTGGAGGACAACCCTTCGTGCTTGGAGAATCTCCTGACAGTCTCCAGGCATGAAGATGAGCTTGTGGAGCCTCTGATGGAACTGATGAAAATGGGGTTGTTTGAGAAGATCTGTCTCTGTCAGACGAATGGGGGGCTCCACCAGAGCTTCCAGTAGGTCGGGAAACTACTCCTTTTGTGGCCAGAAGGGGGCAATCGAGGCGAGATCCAGAAGCTTGGTTGCTCTCACTTTGTTGAGGACTGACCTCACCAGAGCAAACGGAGGAAATGCATTGGCTTGAAGGCCCTCCCAGTCCTGCAAAAGAGCGTCTGTCCCAGTACGCTGAGGAGTCTGGTAAGAGGCAAAGAAGATCTGGCACCTAAAATTCAGTGGGGTGGCAAACAGATAGACTGTGACAGGCCACTTCTTCCTGAGGCTGTCGAAGACTTCCTGGTAAATGTTCATTCCGACCCTTGAACTTCGATTGGTCTCAACAAGGCGTCTGCTAAGACATTGTGATGGGCCAGGATAAACTGAGGGACCAACGTAATCCCAGTCTTCTGTCCCACAGCAAGATCTCCTTTGCCAGAGCAAAAAGGGACCGAGACTGTGTTCCTCCCTGCTTCTTCAAGTACGCCAGAGCTGTGGTGTTGTCTGAGTTGACTTGGACTATTCGATGAGAGACCTTTTCTTGGAAAAACAGAGCTAAAAAAGAAAAGGGTGGCTGCCATTTCCTTTAGGTTTATGTGCGAGGACACCTGTTTCCCCTCTCCAGGTGGCCTGACACTTCTTCCCCCCCCTAATGTGCTCCCATCCCGTGGTGGAACGTCTGAGAACAACACTAGGTCGGGGCTCTGAAGCTTGAGAGACACGCCCTCCGACAACTTCACTGGATCTAGCCACCATTTTAAGTGATTTTTTACCTCCTGAAATTTTTTAAGATATCAAGATTCTTGTTTTCTTTCCAATTTTCCTTGAGAAAAAATTGTAGCAGTCTGAGGTGCAGTCTCCCCAAGGAAACAAACTTCTCCAGCAAGGAAATGGTCCCCAGCAGGCTCATCCATTCCCTCACCAAGCACGAATCTTTTCCCTAGGAAGGCTGACACTTTTGTCTAAACATTGCTGCTGACGTCCCTGGGACGGAAAAGCTCGAAAAGCCACTGAATCCATCTGAATCCCCAGATACAGGATGGATTGGGTTGGAATCAGATGTGACTTTTTGAAATTCACCAGTAGTCCCAGGGACTTCACCAACGATAGTTGTTTGAAGATCCTTCAGACACTGCGTTTGAGTGGAGGCACGAATGAGCCAGTCGTCCAGGTACATAGAGACTCTGATATTTGCAAGATGAAGCCACCTCGCCACGTTCTTCATTAAGTCGTGAGCCCATAGGGGCCGTGCTCAATCCGAAGCAAAGCGCCCTGAATTGATAAACTGTCCCTTTTAGGACAAACCGAAGATACTTCATCGACTGTGGATGGATGGGGACGTGGAAATACGCGTCTTTAAGGTCTCATGAAACCATCCAATCGTTTGGTCTTAAGGTCCCAAGAACTGACTCAGGTGTCTCCATCTTGAATTTCTGCTTCTGTACGAACCAATTCAGACTGCTCACATCTAAGACTGGTCGCCAACCTCCCAACTGTTTCGGCACCAGGAATATCCTGTTGTAGAAGCCTGGGGATTCCAGGTCTACGACCTGTTCACCGCTCTCTTTCTAACATCTGCTCAAGCAGACCGAAAAGGATTTGTTGCTTCTCCTGATGGTAAATAGGGGATAAATCCTTGGGTGTCGTGCACAGTGGGGGAGGTTTCAAGAAAGGAGAAATCTTGTACCCCCGCTTGATGACGTTGAGCGACCAGCTGTCTGCCTTCCTCTCTATCCAAGCTTTTGAGAATAGTCGAAGCCTGGCTCCTACTGGGTGGCTGAAGGATCTCTGGTTCATTTCTTTCCTCTGATCTTGTCCGAGACTCTGCCTCTGGAACTGTACTTCCTCGAGAAGATGTTAGAGGAAACTCCACCTCGAAAGGGCTTCTGCTTCTTGAAAGGTTGCGTCCGTGCAGACGTAGAAGAAACAACCGTACGTTTTGCAGACTGAGCTAAGAGGTCTTGGGTAGCCTTATCTTGTAGACTGACAGCCAGATCGTTTGACCATAGCCTGAGGAAAGAGATGGCTCGAAAGAAGGCGCTTACAACAATTAATGCCTTTTGAGAGAGAGACTGCCTTTGCAGTAAAACCACAATAGGCTGCTCTCTTCTTCAAAATCGAAGTGCAGAAGGTGCGAGGCCAACTCTCCAAACCATCCCTGACGGCCTTGTCCATGCATGCAAGCACGCTGGACAGCTCCTCTAGGCTAAGTGAATCAGGACTACGCGACCGGTTATCCAAGACCCCTTAAATACCAATCCAAAAAGTTGAAAACTTCTATCGTACGGAAGAGTCCCTTCATATGATGGTCCATTTCAGAAAGGGTCCAGAGCACTTTCGTCGTCGACAAAAGGGATCTCTTCAGTGCATCTACCAAGGTAGCGAAGTCACCTTGGGACGAATGAGGGGGCTCTAAAACCTATCTCCTCCCCTGTCTCATACCAAAGACCTGCCTTGCCTGTCAGTCTTGAAGGGGGTAGGGCGAAAGCGTTCTTGTTTCGGGCTTTTCTTGACTCCATCCAATTCTGCATTTCTTAAAAGCCCTTTTTGTTGATAATGAAGTAGCCATCTTCAACAATCCTGGAGTCTTGATAGCCTTCGACGATAGCAATTGTGAAGGAGGCGACTGCGGGGCTTCAGGTTTACTTCTCTTCAAAGGATGTTCGAAGCAATTTAACCAAAAACCTGGTATCTGAAGATACTGTTGACGATTGTTCAGTTAATTCCTCCGACAAGTTTCCTCTTGAGATTCATTACTATCCTCCGAATCTCAGCGAATGTCTGAAGAAATTACATTAGTGCATCCAGTTCACGCCATGCCTGGCGTCAAGCGAGCGTCCAGCCGAGCGTCACGCTTGGCATCCAGCCGAGCGCCCAGCCAAGCGTCAGGCCTGGCGTCAAGTCTCGCTGCCGCCTTACATCGTGCTCTGCAGACCTTCGTGCCGAACAAATCTCGAAGGCGAGGTAACAGGAGAGAGAGCGAGGCAATGAGAAGGAGAAGGAGACTGCCTGGATCTCTTGACTGGCAGCTTTATCATCCTTCCTCCTGTGACGTGACTTTTCCTCTTTCTCTGCAACTAATAAGGCAATTTGATGTGTAGCAAATCTCAATCTTCTTCGATTTATTGGGCCGATCCTGTGAGAAGACGAGGGCGAGGGGAAGCCCTCCTCCTCCTCACATGGACCGCCACAGGTATATCCTTAGCGCAACCAGGGCGCTCAAAAGCATTGTCGTCAAAAGACATCCTCTCCGGCGACGATCGAACACAGAAGAAGAGAAAGGACGTGAAGCGTCCTTCTCCCTAAGACCAAAGGTAGACGGGCCGCCTGTGCGACATCTTGCACCTTTGCTCTCTTTTGCGGTGGAGAGTCTTAGAATTGTTCTGGAGATGACCGCAAAACAGAAGGGGCTAACGGATGTGCAGCGTCCTCCTCTGAGGAATCAAAAGAAAGGCTTGCGGCCGCCTGCTGCGACATCTAGTGTCTTTGTCCTCTTCAAAGGGTGCGATCGCTTCCGAAAGCTCCAACCGCTGCGCTGGGGAGGACGTTTCTGATGACGAAAAACAAAAACACTTCAAGATCCGTTTACGAACTTTGGAAGCCTGGGAAGCGGCCCCAGGTCTTGCCGAAGGAACATCAGATCGTTGTCCGACCCCCCTTCCGCAACACTCTGAGCATTATCACCTACACACCACTGCACTATTAACACCTTACTGCTTGCACTTTTGATCCCAGGCTATGCAAAGATTCAAGAATCATCGATAGGGTTATTACCCTCCACAGACACTAATGTAGGGCCCGAAGGCATCACAGGTTTAGGAGGGATAAATTCCACGGATGTGTAACTGGCGTTACACTCCTCCTTACCCTATCTTTCTGTTTTACACACATATGATTCATACGCCTTCCACGCCAAAATCAGACACACTCTCACATTCATTGCAGCGATCATCAAACATACAAACATGTTTCCGACAACTCGCGCACACTGTATGAGGGTCTTACCGAAGATTTCGGTAGCCTCACTTGCATTCTTCCACACAACATACTTCTGGCGCTAGTCGAAACTAGATCCAGACATCTTAAGTTTAAGGAAAAATCAAGCCAAATTCAAAACCAATCCACAATTAGCGTATGCTAACCACCGATCCAAATCAAATAACCAAAAATCAATCGGGATACTCAAGTGACCAAAAGAGTTCCAAATCCAATGACGGAGGTGCAGAAAACACTTGTTGGCTGCACCGGCGACAGAAAATATCTGACAGAAAATGGGAATGGTTCCCGACGCCCGCCTCCCAGCGGCAGGAATGGGTATACCACCTGGCCGACCACTGTGACGTGTGCCGGGAGAGTTTTGAAATTCTGTCGGACTTCGGAGAATACAGCTATATATATATCTGGCAGGTAAGTTCATGAGCAAATTGTAGTTTTGTTGCTTATATTAGAGAAAGTATGAAACTTTTTATTCCCAGGGTCATGGTTTGAATTGAATTCATTTTTACCTTGTAATCGGTGGTTTTATCCTTACTGCCATCACAACTGAAACTCCACAGTGCTTAATTGATTTTAATTATACACATTGTCTTAATCCACTCCAATTGCACTTGAACCACGTTGCTGTTCCGGGTTCCTAAGCACTCACTCCACAGACAGTTACGAGCAGCAGACTACTACACTGTTTATAAGGTGCAAAGCATTATTCCCTCAATTCTTTACTTCACTCATTATTTAGTTTAACTTTACTTTGTTACTTCAAAATGTTTATTTAATTCATGTCTATTATCCCTTTTTTGCAACCAAATTAACCCCAAAAAATTACAGATATTTCTGCAATACGAGCAGACGACAGCAAAAAGACTCATCGTTGCCAATCTTGTGGAGCTTCACACATACGCTGATGCATTTACAAACTGTTTCCATGAATTCTAGTTGTCATAGTAATGCACTAATGATAAAATTGCTGCAATATGTATATATACTACAAATAGATAGGCTAATTTCACTAATTTCCCCGGTTTTGTGTGTCCTACATCCAGTTTGGGCAGTAAACACATACCAACTGACAACACTGATAAACAATTGAAGAGTGCAAAATGCCGCAAAGAATGCCGTAGTTCCCTTAGATAAGTACTGGTTAGAGGTCGGATTTACGATTTTTGTGATGAAAGTGCCCCAGTACGTGTCTATGGGTACAAGTGGTGTGTGGATTTAGCACAGGAATGGGATGTTTGTTGACACAAGCGACTGCAAACATCGAGATGGTGTCAATCTTCTAAACTTTTTTAATCGTAAGTAAAAATTTTGAAAAGGGTTTTGGGGTAGTGTGCACTGCGTTGGCCACACTTTTCATTACCCTCCATTTAAACATGGCCTTAATTCTAACTTTGGAGAAAATACTTAGGGTAAAACACTGCGTGGACTGGCCAACTCACAGACTATCACGGCTGGCCACCCTCCGAAAAAGTACTTTTAACGCATCCTGACACCGGAGATGGTCACCAGTCACGAGTTGTTGTTGGTGAGAGGAGGAGCTAAAGACCTCTACTCTCCTTTCAAAGAATAAGTATTTTCTCTCCAAAGTTAGAAATTAAGGCCATATTTTAAGATTTAAACAGTAGGGTAATGAAAAGGGTGGCCAACGCAGACCCACAATACCAAAACGTTTTCAAAATCTTTACTTACGATTGAAAAAACTTTAGAGATTGACGCCATCTCAATGTTTGTGGAGTCGCTTGTGTCAACAAACTTCCCATTCCTGTGCTAAATCCGCACACCACTTGTAGCCATAGACGCTGGGCACTTTCATCACAACAATCTTAAAACAGTCCCTTGCAACGATGTTTTTAAGGAAACTACGGTTTGTTTAGGTAGAAGACGACGTCGAAGCGTGCACTTTATAATTATTTAAATAAATAGTAAAACATCAATATTTTACATATTTATGGTGCTTAATTTGAAAATATTAGTTATTGAAAAAGTAACTATTCTGACTCAATTGAAAAGTAACTATTCTGACTCAAATTTAAGTAATTATTTTTCGGAATAAGAACGTTCTTTTAAGTCCTGTATTATGACGTCACGACATCTTTACTTTCGTACCTATTGTAAATGAATTGCTATACTCAATTTTCTTGCAGAACAGTTTACCAGTTATTCATGCGGATTGTTATCAGCTATTCATGTAATTGTTATGATCGTAATGCGCATATATATCTTTATTATTTACTTTTTGGGATATATGAAGATTTTTTACTGCCGGATTACTGCCGTAGTGTGACTCAATCGCTTTCGGTCCCTGGGCCTCTGTCTGTTTTTGCACCATAAGAAATTAATGGGGGCGAATTTGCAAAGACCAGTTAGTCGTTAAAAGAGGAAAGTTAGCATTGAGGGGCATATGTTTTGATTGAGAAAAATAAAAATTTATACAATAGCTAGCTTGTAAAAAATACTTATTACAAAAACTTGATTGACAACTAAGCAGCATACTCTAATATGGTTTCAGAGACAATGCAAGCACGTTTTTTGGCAATATTTCTGTAACGAACACTCGTATCAGAACAAGATTTTCTATAGTGTATTATTTAATCATGCATTTTATTTCACATGGAATTCAAGGTTGCCAATTGGTATGTGTTCACCCTCCAAACTGGGTATAAGGCTTACACAAAACGTGGAAATTGGTGAAATTAGCCTATGTATTGGCAGTATATATACATAAATATTAAAGGCAATTTTATCATTATTGCATTACTTTGACAACTAGAATTAATGGAAACAGTTTATAATAATGCATCGGCATATGTGTGAAGCTCCACTAATGTGGCAATGATGATTTTGCCATGCTTAGCATGTAAACATTAAAGGTTACATTTATTTCTTGCATACAATTAAAAAAAAAAAAATATACTAATAGAACTTAAATCAATGCAAAAGTGCTAGGAAAAAAAAAAAAAATTATAATCCACTATTCCTTGTCTGCTCCGCGATGGTGCCTGTGGCCAGATGTACGACAAGGTTAGAAACATTGGATTGTATCTACTTTAGAAATATCTGTAATTTTTCGGGGTAATTTGGTTGCAAAAAAGGGGTAATAGACATGAATTAAATTAAAATTTTTGAAGTAACCAAGCCAAGTTAAACTAAATAATGAGTAAAGTAAATTAAGGGAATAAAAGCTTTGCACCTCATAAACAGTGTAGTCGTCTGCTGCTCGTAACTCTGTTTGTGGAGCGAGCGCTTAGGCACCGGAACAGCAACGTGGTTCAAGTGCAATTTGTTGTGGATTAAGACCAATAATGTGTATAATAACAATAAAATCAGCACTGGAGAGTTTCAGTTGTGATGGCAGTAAGTAATGGATAAAACCACCTATTACAAGGTAAAAATGAATCCAGTTCAACCCATGATCCCGGGAATAAAAAGTTTCATACTTTCACTAATATAGGCAACAAAATGTTTTATTGTGCCCGATTACAAATGCCATCTTGAGTAAGGTCAATAAACGTTACATATATAGGCTAACATTAATCAAATGAGTGCTGGGAAGGCTGGGAAAGATGGTGGATTGTCCGTGGTTAGACCGTTCCATCCTCACGATAGCCGCCATATTGGATTTCAAAACTGCCTTTAAAACATATTTTATGAAGAGCGTCGCATGGTTATTTTAGTTCGTATGGGGCTTTCATATATCACACTAGGGTAAAACATCATGGACGACCAACCCTCATCACGCTGGACGGGTCTTATTCACTCTATATTTAATTGGTGAAACAAGGATACAATTACAACTCTAAGCATACCATTCAAAAGATTGAAGTTTCGTCAACATAATGTGATATATGAAAGCCCAATACAAACTAAAATAAGCATGCGACGCTCTTCGTAAAATATGTTTTCAAGGTAGTTTTGAAATCCAATATGGCGGCTACCTTGTGGATGGACGGGTCTGTTCACGGATGGACACCTCTTTCCCCGCCTTCCCAGCACTCATTTGAACAATGTTAGCATATATATGTAACTTTTATTGATCTACTCAAGATTTGCAGTTGTAATCAGCACATTAAACAACATTTTGTGCCTATACAGGTACTATCCGACTTACAACCTACTCAACATACGACCACTCATACTTACAACCTTACTTCAGACAGTTGACCATTGAGTTACTTGGCACTGAGCCATCTCATGAGAACTCTCATCACTCAGGCAGCATCAGTTTGAGTTACCCTGCCCTATCTGCAGCATCATTTGGTATTAACTGTACTGTAGACTGAATTGCAAACCAATTTACGTAAGAATCGACTTCTGACATGCATGCAAGAACCTAACCCCATTGTAACTCAATGCCTGATTGTATGTAATATATACTATTACCATAAACTGATCAAAATGTCTTAGTAGAAGTACATTATGGTAAAAAGATTGAAATAATGATTGTACATTACATTACAGTACTAAGTAGGCACTTATATAGCAAAGGTTTGATAGTATACCCTACCCAGTATGTTGGCCACTTTCTAAGGTTCGACTTACATCCATTCCGACTTACAACCAGTGGGTCGGAACCAAACTTGGTTGTAAGTAGGATAGTACCTGTATTAGTGAAAGTATGAAACTTGTTATTCCCGGGGTCATGGTTTGAACTGAATTCATTTTTACCTTACTGCCATCACAACTGAAACTCCACAGTGCTTATTTGATTGTTATTATAGATATTTTAGTCTCAATTCACTCCACATTGCACTTTAAAACAAGTTCTGTTCCTGGTTCCTAAGCGCGCGCACCACTAAAACAGTTACGAAACAGCAGACGACGACACTGCAAAGTTTTATTCCCTAAATTGTTTACTTTACTCTTTATTTAGTTCAACTTTACTTTGTTATTTAAAAATGTTAATTTAATTCATGTCTATTATCCCTTTTTTGGAACCAAATTACCCCAAAAAATTACAGATATTTCTAAAGTAGATACAATCCAATGTTTCTAACCTTGTCGTACATCTGGCTGCTGAAAACCATAGAGGAACAGACTCGCGGGATAAAGTGGATTATTTTTTTTGTTTGCTAGCACTTTTCATTGATTTAAGTCTATATTAGTACTTTGATTTTCTATAATAACTGTATGCCAGAAATAAATGTAACCTTTATGTTTGCATGCTAAGAATGGCAAAATCATCATTGCCCCATTAGTGGAGCTTCACACATATACCGATGCATTATTATAAACTGTTTCCATGAATGCTAGTTGTCATAGTAATGCAATAATGATAAAATTGCTTTAATATTTATGTATATATACTTCCAATACATAGTCTAATTTCACCAATTTCCAAGTTTTTGGTGTCCAATACATAGCCTAATTTCACCAATTTCCATGTTTTGTGTAAGTCTTGTACCCAGTTTGGAGGGTGAACACACCAATTGCAACAACTTTCCATGTTTTGTGTAAGTCTTGTACCAGTTTGGAGGGAAACAACACACCAATTGGCAACAGAGAGAGAGAGAGAGAGAGAGAGAGAGAGAGAGAGAGAGAGAGAGGAGAGAGAGAGAGAGAGAGACGAGAGAGAGAGAGGGGAAGGTGAAGGAAGGAAGGACAAGGGTGGCAGTGGAGGTGGGGGAGAGGGTAGGTGGAGCTTTTTACGCATGTTCGTATCCAATTTCTGAATATGGAGGTTTGTCTCTTGGTACAAGGACAAGTGTCGTTATTCTTTACGATTAGTAATTCACAATACCCTTATAAATTACGGCACTGGGTGTAATGCACTATAGCAAATCTCGTTCTGATAAGAGTGTTCGTTACAGAAATATTGCCAAAAAACTTGCTTGCACTGTCTCTGAAACCCATCCATAGTAGGATGCTGCTTAGTTGTAATCAAGTTTTTTGTAATAAAAGTATTTTTTTACAAGCTAGCTATTGTATAAATTTGTATTTTTCTCAGTCAAAACATATCCCCCTCAATGCTAACTTTCCTCTTTTAACGACTTTCTGGTCATTGCAAATTCGGCCCCATGATTCCTTATGGTGCGAAAACAGACAAGAGGCCCAGGGACCGAAAACTATTGCGTCACACTACGGCGATAATCCGGCAGTAAAACATCTTCATATATCCAAAAAAGTAAATAATGAAGATATATATGTGCAATACAATTATAACAATTACATGAATAGCTGATAACAATCTGCATGAATAACTGGTAAATTATTCTGCAAGAAAGTTGAGTATAGCAATTATTTACAATAGGTACGAAAGTAAAGATGTCGTGACATCATAATACAGGACTTAAAAGTTCTAATTCCAAAAAATTATTACTTAAATTTGAGTCAGAATAAGAGTTACTTTTTCAATAACGAATATTTTCAAATTAATCATCATAAATATGTAAAATATTGATGTTTTACTATTTATTTAAAAAAATTATCTAGCTAAGTGCACACTTCGTCGTTGTCTTCTACTAAACCAGTTGTTTACTTAAAAACGTCCTGGTAATGGACCGTGTTCTGATTGTTCTGATGAAAGTACCCCAGCGTCTGTGGGTAAAAGTGTTGTGAGGATTTATCACAGGAAATAAAAAAAAAAAACGGGAAGTTTGTTGACACAAGTGACTCCGTAAACATCGAGATGCGTCAAAATCTTCTAAAATATTGAAGCGTAGGTAAAAATTTCGAAAGCGTTTTGGTAAGATTTCCACTGCCGTGGACAGCCTTTTCACTACCCTGTTTAAATCTTAAAATTTTTCCTAATTTCTAACTTTGGCGGAGAAAATACTTACTTCGAAAGGAGAGTAGAGGTCTTTAGCTCAGTTTCTACCAACAACAAGTCGCGACTGATGCCCATCTCCAGTGTCAGGACGCGTTATAATGTACTTTTTCGTGAGGAGGTTGGCATGCATTGATAGTCATTGGCCTGCTGCAGGCATGCGATGTTTTACCCTATGTTGACGAAACTTCAATCTTTGAATGGTATGCTTAAAAGTTGTAATTGTATTCTTGTTTCACCAATTAAATAAAGAGTGAATAAGAACCGGCCAGCGTGATGACGATGGATCGTCCGTGATTGTTTACCCTACTTCGTAAGTGAGAGTAGAGGTCTTGAGCTCCTGCTAATCACCACCAACTCATGACTGATGACCATCTCCTGGTGTCCAGGAGAAACGTGTTAAAGATTTTTTTGTCGGAGGGTGGCCAAAACCGCGGTAGTCGGCGAGTTGGTCAGTCCTCTCAGTTGTTTACCCTATGTAGAGTGAGCAGATCAAAAGTTTGTATGCAAAGTAATGGGTTAAACTTATGCATGTGAGTAAAGAGTCAACCGTAAATGTGTACATTTGTGTGTCTACACCGGGAATTGAGTTTCGGAAGCCGTTAATTCCGAGGCCGTTTCCCCCCACCAAAAAAAAACCGGTTTCCACTGGGTCCCCCTTTACCGTCTGATGTTTTTCCTATGCTTTCTTTCCAAAAGGTCAACTACAAAATTGTTGTTCATAACAATTATAATGTTCCCTATATCAATTCCAAAACTCCAGTATACATGTATTGGTAATTTTCTGACTTTGTTCCCACGAAAATCGATCGTCCACGGATAGCTAGTACTACTATAGGTACTACCTACAAAGTGGTTCCAACAAATCTTACCAAAATCAGCCATTGTCCATATCGTCACAGAGTCGTTCCTATTTCTCTCTCAGACGGGTGACATTTCTCTTGATTCTTGGCATTTGTAAATAGTGCGTAATAATGCTCTAGAAGCGATGAAAATCGGTTAGGAAACGCCGCAAATTCGTCACACCGTAAAAGAGATTGGTCTGACCAGTGACCAAAAGCCAAAACCAAACTTAAAATTCGCGAACGTTTATGAGTAAAGGTGACGCTCTTACACAGTACTGTTACCTACGCTTATACAATTGTATTGATCTGAAAATGCATAATAAAAATATGTCATGACATACAAAATATATATGTATACATGTTACCATCGTACGTATGTGATACGACGATGAAGAGTTCAAAATATCAAGATACATAGATAATTATATAATTGATTTCATATTTTTTGTAAAGAACGTACAAGCCCTAATTGAAGAAAATTGGGTAATTTTAGTGGGACACTAAACGTATATTTTCTCAACTTTCTACTATTCAATATTTGCAATCATATTTACATTAAGCGGCAGTTGTAGCTCTGTCACTCAGAGGGCGGTATCACAACGCGATATCGAGGTCAATAGATAAATATATGCTCTGATATGATATTTTTGAGAGAAAGGGCCAGTTTTTTTTTTCTATCGTAGATAATGGTATTCTAATAGGACAGAAGAGTATATTTCTCACTTCCACCTAAAAGTCACACAAGACATTTTGCGACAATTATTCGTTCTGTGCCACTCACAGGCCAGTAGAGGCGTTGAACAAATATGTAAAATAACCCACTTTTTTTTTTTTTTTTTTTTTGCAATAATAATTCAGGACATGTTTATTTAGACATTATAAAGTAAAAATCCACCAATAACTAATAATCGGTAATTTCTCGAAATCGGCTGTCGCTGCCGCAGCTCTTAAAGTAGAAGTTTAGACCCTGTCTGGTCTTTGAGGCACTTATACAATAACAAAGACGTCTCTTTTTGTATTTTTGGTCCATTTTCCATTCAAAATCGCTGTTTACCTCTAGTGAGTACCTTCATACCTGGTGCATGTACAAGGATTCTGTGGTCTCATGTGTCAAAATTATAACTTAAATCCTCACGTATTATAACAGAAAAAATTCGATCTGAAATCTCCCCCTTGAAACTTATTAGCTGTATTTTGCGCATGCGCACTAAGATATAAATGACGTAACCATGACGTCAAACGACGGGAGCAGCTGCATTGCCGCCAAGTTTGAGATTCAAAGAAATTCAGGAGGAGAAGTGTCAGCAAATATTTCTGATTATTCAGAATTGGGAACAGAGCTAAATATCGCCAAGCAATATGATCTCTATGAATTACAGGGAATAATTTCTTTAGATTCCCCCGAAAGTTTGACGTAAGGTCAATTGCACACTCGGAATAAGAGGTGTGTGGGTTGCTAAGAAAGAACTAATTAAAAAAATGATGGCGTTTAAATCAAGCCGAACCTCTAATAACTTTGCTGGAAACTTATCCACAAGTGACGAGACAAACTCTGATCTATCTCAGCGACTGGAGTTCATTCATGAGACTGCTTCGAACTTTCGAGCTGTGAATGAACGTTTGGACATTGAGAACAAGGAACTTGAAATTCTGAAGAATCAACTACTTATAGCCGAGAAGAAGATCTTGGAACTGCAGGATAGAGTTAGATATCTTGAAGCCACAATTACTATAGATACTGAAGAATCTGCTGTGACACCAGAGAAGTAAGGAAGATCCTTACTGTTGGGGGGACTCAACGTAAAGGAACATCCGGAGTAGCGAGTCGAGTGTCTGAACAATAGTTCGAACCGTAAACGAAACTAATTTGGGTTTGTTAAAAGAATGAGTTACAGGCATTCTAAATTTTCCTATACATAAATGTAACTTTATGCTGGCATGGAAGACCTATGGAAAAATAGTAATATAAACGATAATATTCTGATGACTTAGATGCTCGTTGCTGAAATAAAGGACAAACATGAAATGTTTGTGTTTATGTTTGCGAACTGGTTCCAGACCTACAAGGAAATCAGGATCGCGTTGAAAATTATAACTTTAAATTAGATGAATGGTGTTCTAAAAATGGAGTTTCATTTATAGGTGCAGACTTGTCTTTAAAATAGGCACGGGAGATCACGACATAAAGTATGTTTCTTGTTACCAGTAAGAATAATGGAGCATTCCCTGAGGTCAATAGGTATCATTTGCAAATCACTCAACTTCAATAAAAACGTCATGGAAATCCTCCTGATGCCTTAAGACATTTTGAGAGAAGCAGAAATAGATATACCATGTTTCATAAACAAACAGGCAGTCAGTTAGAGAGCACTGTTAATGGTTGGAATGTCTGGGAGAACTAATTTCTTTTATCAGAATGGTAATAATCATAGTGTAATAGTAAGATACCATGTCAATTATAATTCTAATTATAATCGTCAGCTGAGTGCGGGAACTGTTGAAAATGAAGTCAAGAGTAAGTTTGTCGAGAAGGTGTTTTCGTAGGTTAAGGGTCGGTCGAGGAAGACTTAACCAAAAGTACACCGAGAAAGGAAATTATCTTAATATAGCTCATGTCAACACAAGGTCCCTAATAAAATGTCCTGACGAATTAAAATCGTTTGATAGTCAAACAAGAAGGCTACAATTTGTTTAGATGCGATGGTGGACGAGGTGGAGGTGCCTGAATCTGTTAGAAATGAGCAGAGATGTGTTCAAATGAAGAATATAATTCCGTCGTGTAAAGGAATCATAGATGTCTCTGTTAAAGTACAATTGCGCAAATTATCAACCATAAATCTGGGATCCCTTTACCGTCACCCAAATATTCCAGTAAATAAATTTGATTACATACCTACATGATAAATCGCAGTCAATATTAACGCAAAACAACTTTTCTTCTTATTGGGTGACCTGAACGATGATCAGCTGAAAAATCGGCCTAAATTAAACAATATTATAAACTTATTAAATTCTGCCTCAGGTCATTGATAAGCCTACCCGTATCACCCTTATTCAAAAGTCTCTCAGACTATTAATTAGAAGTAAAAAGTTAAAAAAAAATAAAAAAAGATAGAAGTAGCTTCTTGTCCTCTCTCTGAAATTGGTGTAAATAAACCAAAACTGAAACTAAGTAAAAAAAATTTCGAAGCTTGAAGAATTATAACCCTATGACTGACTTTTTGTCATAAATTGATTGATTGAAATCCAGTGCTTAGAGGTATCTTCAATACATATGACGTTATTAAACAAGTTAAAATATTAACAAGTACATTTTAGTCATGTCTCGACTCTTGCGCTCCTATTGTTACTCGGAAGTTACGAGACCACAAAACTCAAGGGATTATTACCGAGGCAATAAAAAAAAGAAGAAGATTGATTAAAGAAAATTTTTGATCATTGAAATAAGAGTATAATTTTGCCGGGTATAATAGGTCCAAGAAAAAAGGTAGCATCCTTAATTCGCTCAGCTAGAATAAATACCAATAACAAATAATTTTACGAATGTAAACGAAATAAAGGCAACACTTGGAAAGTAAGAGAAGAGATCTTACAAAGTAAAAGTAAAGGTTCAATGTTTATCAATGTTAGTGATGCAGTTGAATCGGCAGAGAAATTAAACCAATTCTTTGCCAATGTGGGTCAAACCGTTTTTGAAGAAATACAGAAAATTTAGCTATTGTGAACTCCGATGCAGCCCCTCGCTCAACTACAAAACAATCATTTACGTACTTTCGACCCCAACCTGTCAGCGTAGAAACTGTAATAATAATCGTAAAAAATCTAAAGAATAAGAATAGTTGTGGAATAGATGAAATGAATAGTAAATTTATAAAAGATTCTCTCCCTGTTTTAGTATTTTACATAACCGTTATTAATAATACATCAAACGTGACTGGCATTTTTCCAAGTGATTGGGGTATGCTCTTGTTTGCCTGCATTGAAGGGAGGCAATAGTGAAGATCCTGGACAATGTCGTCCCATTTCTCTTCTACCGATTTTGTCAAAGGTCTTAGAAAGAGTAGAGTCAGTGATCAGCTGTATGAATACCTATCTGTTAATCACCTGTCAGATACACAGCATGGATTTAGGAGCCAAATGTTTAATGTTACATTTATATCCTAATTTTTTGCGTATTATATTCATGTATTTTCTGACCAAGTTTAGGAAAAATTATTTTACTAATAATAATGTGTTTTTTTATGCCAATATTTGATGTATCTAATGATTTTTATGTATAATACTTTTAATGGATATTTAGATAAATCTGTGTATATTACTTTAATCAGCAGAGGATGAATTTTAAACAAACTGTAATATTGTGGAATTAAGGTATTATTGTTATTATTAAAACAAAGATGAATATAAGCTATTCCGAGAGAGAGAGAGAGAGAGAGAGAGAGGAGAGAGAGGAGAGAGAGAGAGAGAGAGATATTGTTTATAATTGTGACTGCTTTATGCCTGCACGGTCTCTTGCTCATAGAAACCTCCTGAGAGAGAGAGAGAGAGAGAGAGAGAGGAGAGATGAGAGAGAGAGAGAGAGAGAGAGAGAGGAGGTCGGCCTATCCTATACTCAAGAAGCCTCCTTGTAAAATTGCTATGCTATTACGAGCTTAAATTGACTACAGGTAAAATTGGGAGTCAACACTTAATTAATCTAATTTAACGATTACGTAGCGACACCAATTGCTGTTGTTAACGGAAATAACGGAAACTGTTCGATATTAACAGAATACTGCCGGCGATGTGGAACCATAAGCTATGCCAAGGGCTCGCTTTTGCCAAATGACGAAACTCCGCCCACTAACTGCTCCCATAACCACCCTGGGAACAACAAGTAACAGTCATTACTATCGGACTTTGATAGGATTCTAATAGGATTCTAATAGGACCTAGATAAGTCTCTAACAGGACCCAAATAGGGTTTGAATTCTCGACAATTACTGGGATTTTCCCTCGCAATGATACGCGCCCATCCAAACCTTTTAAATTGGGTGAATACCACAGGATATTAGCCAAAGGTTCACCATTTACTTACCGTAAGTGTAGTTTCTTTCTGTGTCGTCCCCAAAAACCCACACTCCCCCCCCCCCAAAAAAACCCCCTTCCCCTCCTTCGTTTTTTTCGTGTCCAGCTTCACCGGAAGAACTTAACGAAGTACCTTCAACCTCACTTGTTTTATAACGGCACAAGGGAAATCCTGATGTTTTATAAGGCGTACTCTGCCTTAGTACTTAGGTCCAAAGTGCCTTCACACTCACAGGATAAGTCAAGTCTTCAATTTTCCCCCATTAAAGGTAAAGGACCGCTCGGAATGGTCGATACCCATCAACACTGCCGTTTAGAAACTGCACCCAAATTCCAATTTCCAAGAAGACGTCGACCAGAGCAGGCCAAAGACCACAAAATTCTTATCTGTCGCCTTCTCTCATTGGCTAGTTAGTGACTGGAAGGTTTTGAAAGCCATTCGCCCATTGGCTGGTTTGGATGAAAATGCTTTTTCCGAATTATGGCTCTTAGGGAACAAGTCAGAAGCCTATAAAGAATTTATTACAGGTGAAATAGAGCAAAATAAAATAATTAAAAGGTAAAAACTCGACCTTCAGACGTTTCAAAGGAGCATAATAGAAGGTGCATCCAATAGTGATATAAAGGTACTGCACCTTGTGCGGAGTATCAGTTTTAAGGACAAGCAAACCTCCTCGATCTGTGAGGCCGATTTAAACATTTTGGTGGGAATCGTGACTGTATAGGTGTCCATATTATTAATTTTCTTTTCATTCTGATTTTAATTCACGAATTCTATTATTATTAATCCGAATAGGGCAGTTTACATGCATGGGGATATTTGTAAATGTGTTAAAATTCATGAGCCTCATGTGACCGAGCTTGTGTAAATTCTAAGGAAGTTTTGATATTGCATTATTCAGAATGTGTATAATATATATCTATATATATATATGTATATATATATATTATAAATATATATATATATATTATATTATATATATATATATATATATATATATATATATTATATATATATATATCATATATATATAATATAATATATAAAATATATAATTTTTGTTGTTGAAGTAAGATTTTTGCAAAAACTAGACTTTTGGCTAAATCAAGAGCTTTTGTTAAAGTAAGACTTTTCACTAAAGTAAGGTTTCAGGCTCAAGTAATTAAGGCTTTTGGCTGAATTTAGGGTTTTTTTGCTCAAGTAAGGCTTTAGGCTAAAGTAATAACTTGTGTGCATATGTATGTTATGTATTGTATGTATGTATATAGTATATAATATATATATATATATATATATATATATATATATATATATGTATATATATATTCTCATGTTGTTGCCAGTTAATGATATGTGAGTAATGTATTAGATTATTTTTTAAACTGTTAATTAGTTAAGAATGGTAATTGATAGTTTACTACTCTCCGGTGTTTGGACTTGTTGTTTGTTTTGCTAATCCTCTTTCAAATTCCATATATGGTGATTTCACTGGGTCTGACCTTCTATGCCCGCCCCCCACCCCAAACCCCCGGCTCTTGTTGACCACAAGGGATATGGAAGTCTTCATGGTTATATGAGTCATGTGTTTCCTGGACCTTCTCTTGGGCGCTGTTTGGATTGACCGTAGGTACTGATTTCTGGCTCTGCATATGTACATACATGGAACCGGAGAATATTCACCTCCTACATACCTTTTGGATTACCCAGTCTGCAGCTTCAGGAGTTATCCTTAACGCCTTTGGTTCAGTTATAAAGCCAAGGGGACCTCTCCGTCCCAAGGTAAAATATCTATACTTATTAAAGCTCACGGCAAATGTCCTTCTTCTGTCGTCTTCAGTGGACAGTTTGATACTTGCCAACCACCTTGTGATATTTTTTGGGATTCAGCTCTGTGATTGGAATAGCATCTGATAATCACCCTGATTGTCCTCCACACGTGGAGTTGTACTTTGCCTTGCAAGAGGAGAACTAACTTTAAAACATACGGAAGTTGCTAGGAATATTAGTGTGTATTGGTTAGGATATTTCTTTCCTTTTGCCTTTCTACTCCTTTCTGGCTCCACTCCCTTTGTGTTTGAATGTGTTGGTTTCTTTTATTAGTTGGGTGTTGGGATTCGTTATATGTGGTTATTTAAGCGTGACTGTTATTCACATCTTTTTGTATTATAGAGGTTCAGGTGTGATTTCTGCCTAAAGAGTTCTGTATTAAATCTAAGTGATTTTTTCCCAAGTGTCTATTTTCACCCTTGAATTGATTTTCCGATCAGTGGTTAAGTTTTGTTACGATTTCACACATTGTGAATTCCGTATCCTGTTCAGTGACTACAGGTAATTTTATAAGTGTATCGTGTAGTGGTTAACACCCCATCACTATTCATATGTGTATATATATATATATATATATATATATATATATATATATATATATATATATATATATATATATATATATATATATGTATGTATATGAGTCTGATCACATCACCGTAATTCATTAAGCTAGAAATGTCCTTTGATATCTAATTCGCTCCACCTCAGAATTAATATATTTTCTTATATGTTAACTGAAGGGGAATTTCTAGTTGATGATAATTTCGTCGGCTCCCGGGAACGAACCTATATAAATTTTGGTTATATATATATATATATCATATATATTATATATATATATATATATATATATATATATATATAAATATACATTACATAACATACAGACTTCTCAATCTCTCTCTCACAAACCTCGTCCAGTCGCCATCTTGTCCGCTGGATTGCTCCTCCTCCTGGGGAGGTCTCCCGTTTCATCCCCGCCCTTCCTCCTGTTCTTCAGTGGCTCTCCTCACGATGAACGACCTGGTATCATTGACCCGCCGTCCCTCCGCCCTCTGTTCTTGTCTTTGAGTCCTCTCGTGAAGCTCTCACTCAGGGTTGAGGAGGAGGTCTGGGAGAGGGAGGGCTCTCTCTCTCTCTCTGGAATCCCCGTAAGTGCCCCTTGAATAATGACTCGCATTTGGTCAAATGCTTAAAAAGAGAGAGACCTTCGATCGACACGTGGCTGTTGCCTCCCCAGAAGCACAAAGGACCCATTCAGACACCTGCCATCCCTCCGTGGACTCCTGGGAGCTGTCCGTGAGGACACTGGAGCCACCTTCGAATTCCGGGGCTGCAGAAGAAGAGGAGAAGACCTTGGATGGTCTCACGGTGGCTGAATATGACGTCTTCTTCTCCCATGTCTTCCAGGAACTGCAGAAAAAATGGACGCTGGGTCAAGTGTGTCTCTTCCAGCGTCAGGCTGAAGCAAGCATTAAAAAAGACTGAACCCTCCGGGGAAGGAAGGGATTCTGGTTCAATCGAGGGAGGGCCCTATGCCACTGACAGAGAGAGAGAGAGAGAGAGAGAGAGAGAGAGAGAGAGAGAGAGAGAAAGGCCAATTAAAAAGGGCCAAATTAAAAAGGCAAAGGTCGGGAAGGGGTCAAGGCAGGTAAGGGTCCATTCATTGGGTGCATTTCTCTCTCGAAGTTATCGTTTTTTTTTTTGGTGGTAGTATTTTTGGTGTAGTATATTGCACTGTTTCGTGTCTATCAGATGATATTGAATCAAAATATAGGCTATGAGAGCAAAACGAAATACAGAACTAAGAATGTTTACTTGGAGTTACAATGCAGTGTATACCGAAAGAAAGCCTGGTCATCATTATTATAATAAAAACACACATTTATAATATATATATATATATATATATATATATATATATAAAGGTTTTTTGCCACGAAGGAAAAAATGAAAAAACAAAAAAAAAAAAGCGAGATAGCCAAGTACTTCGGTCCTGTGTTTCGGACCCTTACTGAGGCAAAACTGATTTTACAAAGAACACCATAGTCAAAAGAAGGCTTAATATACAAACTGACACTACCAGATTAGCCATAAGGGCGATTTTCACGCTACAGAGAGGAGGAGCCGCCAGAGGCTAGCCACACCTTGAAGGAATACCCGCAGTAAACAAGTGATTCTTCCAGAAAACAGTACATTTGAAAAAAAACACGGGAGCATATACAATTTAATATAATGAATTTTTACACAAATTTTCCCAACAAAAATTATTATTAATGAAAAGACGAAAGAAAATATAAATATATATATCGAGCAAGAGAATATCGAACCAGAGAGAGAGAGAGAGAGGAGAAAGAAATAATAACTATATACCTGTGGGACTAATTTATTAGTTGTTCATTTATTTTGAGGTCCTTCATAAACATCTTACAAATATATGGGTCCAAATGGTACATTCCTAGACTAAGATTTAGGTTGTTTTTTTTTATTAGTGATTTGTATAATTCCCGATTCCAGTAATTTTCTTGAAACATAATCATTAGATCTAGCAATTACCGAGGTATCACCCAATTAATACAATGAGATTTTTCACTCAGATGGATAAACAGTGCATTTGAAGTCTGGGCTGTTTCTAACTGAATACATACGTATGTTGCTTTATACGTACACATAAATTTTACTCTTGACTGACCAACGTAAAACGAAGGGCAATCCTTACAAGGAATTTTGTAAATGATATTGTTATTTGTTACGGGACTATTCTTAATTAGCATATCTCTAATGGTATTGTTATAAGAGAACACTACATTAACATTAAACGATTTAAATATTGATTTTATGGTTTCAAGTCCACGAAAATAAGGTAAGCTAAGTACATTTTTAGGCATTTTCTTTTCATTGAATAGCAACCATAATAAAATTTTGTGAGCTTTTTGATAACATAAATCAATTAAATGAGGTGGGTAGCAGAGATCATTTCCTATCTATTTATGTATTCTATTTCTTGGTCCAGATATTGTGGACTCGTGATACGCAAAGCGCGTGGGAACATAGAAGAAAAAATTGAAATTTTAATATTAAGATGGTGGCCAGAATAAAAAATGTACATATGTTAAATTATTTTTTGTGGGTTTTTCTATAAATACTGAATTTGCATTGGAAAGATTCTCTATGTATTAATACATCTAAGAAAGGGATGACATTATTATTTTCAATTTCAACAGTTAATTTATGGATGGCACTAAATTATTCAATTTAGGACAGTAAATCATTTACATCTATACCACCAGGTAAAGACTACTAAGATATCATCGGTCATATCGGTACCATTTTAAGGGGATAAGTGTGATATTCGGGGAGGTGTTGTCTCTCAAAAAATTCCATATATAAGTTTGAAAGGATAGGTGATAAAGGTTACTCATGGCCATACCAAATATTTGTGGTAATATTCTCCATTAAAAATAAATCTGCAATCACAAATACATAATTAATTAAGGAAATTATGTGACTAACGGACATAGGCAATTCATGCAGTACAAGTTCATTATTTAAATATTCTAGCACAGAGTCAATAGGGACTTTTGTAAACAAAGAACATACATCAAAACTGACAAAAATATCGCTAGGGTTTAGTACAAATTATACAAATCACTAATAAAAACAACCTAAATCTTAGTCTAGGAATGTACCATTTGGACCCATATATTTGTAAAGATGTTTATGAAGGACCTCAAAATAAATGAACAGCTAATAAATTAGTCCCAC
>NC_061096.1:66472541-66477541 GCF_015104395.2 Macrobrachium nipponense
GATGACATCTCCGGTGTCAGGACGTGTTAAAGTATTTATTCAGAGGGTGGCCAAAAACCGTGGCCTGGTAGTCGGCGAGTTGGCCAGTCCACTCAGTTGTTACCCTATGTAGAGTGAGCAGATCAAAAGTTTGTATACAAAGTAATAGGGTTAAACTTTTGCATGTAGAGTAAAGGGTCAACCGTAACAAAACCGTAAGTGTACATTTGTGTGTCTACACCGGGAATTGAGTTTCGGACGCCGTAAACTTCCGAGGCAGTTTCCCCCAACCCAAAAAACCCAAAAAACCGGTTTCCCACTGGGTCGCCCTTTACCGTCTGATGTTTTTCCTATGCTTTCTTCCACAAGGTCAACTACAAAAATTGTTGTTCATAACAATTATAATGTTCCCTATATCAATTCCAAAAACTCCAGTATACATGTATTGGTAATTTCTGACTTTGTTCCCACGAAAATCGATCGTCCACGGATAGCTAGTACCTATACTACCTACAAAGTGGTTCCAACAATTCTTACCAAAAAATCAGCCATTGTCCATATCGTCATAGTGTCGTTCCTATTTCTCCCTCAGACAGATGACACTTCTCTTGATTCTTGGCATTTTGTAAATAGTGCGTAATAATGCTCTAGAAGCGATGAAAATCGGTTAAGGAAACGCCGCAAATTCGTCACACCGTAAAAGGGATTGGTCTGTCCGACCAGTGACAAAGCAAACCAAACTTTAAATTCGCGAACGTTTATGGGTAAAGGTGACGCTTTTACACAGTACTGTTACCTACGCTATACAATTGTATTGATCTGAAAATGCATAATAAAAATATTGTCATGACATACAAAATATTATATGTATACATGTTACCATCGTAAGTATGTTATACGACGATGACTAGTTGTTCAAAATATCAAGATACATAGATAATTATATCATTGATTTCATATTTTTTTGTACAGAACGTACAAGCCCTAATTGAAGAAAATGGGTAATTTTAGTGGGGACACTAATGTATATTTCTCAACTTTCTACTATTCAATATTTGCAATCATATTTACATTAAGCGGCAGTTTGTAGCTCTGTCACTCAGAGGGCGGTAGGGTCACAACGCGATATCGAGGTCAATAGATAAATATGCTCTGATATGATATTTTTGAGAAAGAAAGGGCCAGTTTTTTTTTCTATCGTAGATAATGTGTATTCTAATAGGAGAGAAGAGTATATTTCTCACTTCCACCTAAAAGTCACACAAGACATTTTACGGACAATTATTCGTTCTGTGCCACTCACAGGCCAGTAGAGGCGTTGAACAAATATGTAAAATAACCCACCTATTTTTTTTTTTTTTTTGCAATAATACTTCAGGACATGTTTATTTAGACATTATAAAGTAAAAAAATCCACCAATAACTAATAATCGGTAATTTCTCGAAATCGGCTGTCGTCTGCCGCAGCTCTTAAAGTAGAAGTCTAGACCCTGTCTGGTCTTTTGAGGCACTATATACAATAACAAAGACGTCTCTTGTATTTTGGTCCATTTTCCATTCAAAATCGCTGTTTACCTCTAGTGAGTACCTTCATACCTGGTGCATGTACAAGGATTCCGTGGTCTCATGTGTCAAAATTATAACTTAAATCCTCACTGTATTATAACAGAAAAAATTCGATCTGAAATCTCCCCTTGAAACTTATTAGCTGTATTTTGCGCATGCGCACTAAGATATAAATGACGTAAACCATGACGTCAAACGAGGGAGCAGCTGCATTGCCGCCAAGTTTGAGATTCAAAGAAATCAGGAGGAGAAGTGTCAGCAAATATTTCTGATTATTAGAATTGGGAACAGAGCTAAATATCGCCAAGCAATATTGATCTCGATGAATTACAGGGAATAATTTCTTTAGATTCCCTCGAAAGTTTGACGTAAGGTCAATTGCACACTCTGAATAAGAGGTGTGTGGGTTGCTAAGAAAGAACTAATTAAAAAAAATGAATGGCGTTTAAATCAAGCCGAACCTCTAATAACTTTGCTGGAAACTTATCCACAAGTGACGAGACAAACTCTGATCTATCTCAGCGACTGGAAAAGTTCATTCATGAGACTGCTTCGAACTTTCGAGCTGTGAATGAAAGTTTGGACATTGAGAACAAGGAACTTGAAATTCTGAAGAATCAACTACTTATAGCCGAGGAGAAGATCTTGGAACTGCAGGATAAAGTTCGATATCTTGAAGCCACAATTACTATAGATACTGGAAGAATCTGCTGTGACACCAGAGAAGTAAGGAAGATCCTACTGTTGGGAGGACTCAACGTAAAGGAACACATCCGGAGTAGCGAGTAGAGTGTCTGAACAATAGTTCGAACCGTAAACGAAACTAATTTGAGTTTGTTAAAAGAATGAGTTACAGGCATTCTAAATTTTCCTATACATAAATGTATACTTTATGCTGGCATGGAAGATCTTATGGAAAATAGTAATATAAACGATAATATTCTTGATGACTTAGATGCTCTTGTTGCTGAAATAAAGGACAAACAGGAAAATGTTTGTGTTTGTATGTTGCGAACTGGTTCCAGACCTACACGGAAATCAGGATCGCGTTGAAAATTATAACTT
Organism: Macrobrachium nipponense; assembly: GCF_015104395.2. Lineage (NCBI taxonomy): Eukaryota > Metazoa > Arthropoda > Malacostraca > Decapoda > Palaemonidae > Macrobrachium > Macrobrachium nipponense. The sequence goes on from NC_061096.1 coordinate 66,475,152, forward strand.
TAAATTAGATGAATGGTGTTCTAAAAACTGGAGTTTCATTTAATAGGTGCAGACTTGTTCTTTAAAATAGGCACGGGAGATCACGACATTAAGTATGTTTCTTGTTACCAGTAAGAATAATGGAGCATTCCCTGAGGTCAATAGGTATCATTTGTAAAATCACTCAACTTCAATAAAAACGTCATTGGGAATCCTCCTGATGCCTTAAGACTTTTTGAGAGAAGCAGAAATAGATATACCATGTTTCATAAACAAACAGGCAGTCAGTAGAGAGCACTGTTAATGGTGGAATGTCTGGGAGAACTAATTTCTTTTATCAGAATGGTAATAATCATAGTGTAATAGTAAGATACCATGTCAACTATAATAATAATTATAATCGTCAGCTGAGGTGCGGGAACTGTTGAAAATGAAGTCAAGAGTAAGTTTTGTCGAGAAGGTGTTTTCGTAGGTTAAGGGTCGGTCGAGGAAGACTTAACCAAAAGTACGCCGAGAAAGGAAATCTATCTTAATATAGCTCATGTCAACACAAGGTCCCTAATAAAATGTCCTGACGAATTAAAATCGTTGATAGTCAACAAGAAGGCTACAATTTGTTTAGATGCGATGGTGGACGAGGTGGAGGTGCCTGAATCTGTTAGAAATGAGCAGAGATGTGTTCAAATGAAGAATATAATTCCGTCGTGTAAAGGAATCATAGATGTCTCTGTTCAAGTACAATTGCGCAAATTATCAACCATAATTCTGGGATCCCTTACCGTCACCCAAATATTCCAGTAAATAAATTTGATTACATACCTACATGATAAATTGCAGTCAATGTTAACGCAAAACAAACTTTCTTTTCTTATTGGGTGACCTGAACGATGATCAGCTGAAAAATCGGCCTAAAATTAAGCAATATTATAAAACTTATTAAATTTTGCTCAGGTCATTGATAAGCCTACCCGTATCACCCCTTATTCAAAGTCTCTCAGACTTATTAATTAGAAGTAAAAAGTTAAAAATAAAAAAAGATAGAAGTAGCTTCTTGTCCTCTCTCTTGAAATTGATGTAAATAAACCAAAACTGAAAACAAGTAAAAAAAAATTCGTAAGCTTGAAGAATTATAACCCTATGACTGACTTTTTGTCATAAATTGATTGATGAAATCCCAGTGCTTAGAGGTATCTTCAATACATATGACGTAATAAACAAGTTAAAATATTAACAAGTACATTTTAGTCATGTCTTGACTCTTGCGCTCCTATTGTACTCGGGAAGTTACGCGACCACCAACTCCAGGGATTACCGAGGCAATAAAAAAAAAGAAGATCGATTAAAGAAAATTTTTGATGATTGAAATAAGAGTCGATCATTTTGCGGGGGGTATAATAGGTCAAGAAAAAGGTAGCATCCTTAATTCGCTCAGCTAGAATAAATACCAATAACAAACAATTTTACGAATGTAAACGAAATAAAGGCAAACACTTGGAAAGTAAGAGAAGAGATCTTACAAATTAAAAGTAAAGGTTCAATGTTTATCAATGTTAGTGATGCAGTTGAATCGGCAGAGAAATTAAACCAATTCTTTGCCAATGTGGGTCAAACCGTTTATGAAGAAATACAGAGCCAAATATAGCTATTGTGAACTCCGATGCAGGCCCTCGCTCAACTACAAACAATCATTTACGTACTTTCGACCCCAACCTGTCAGCGTAGAAACTAATAATAAATCGTAAAAAATCTAAAGAATAAGAATAGTTGTGGAATAGATGAAATGAATAGTAAATTTCTAAAAGATACTCTCCCTGTTTTAGTATTTTACATAACCGTCATTAATACATCAATCGTGACTGGCATTTTTCCAAGTGATTGGGAGTATGCTCTTGTTTGCCCTGCATTGAAGGGAGGCAATAGTGAAGATCCTGGACAATATCGTCCCATTTCTCTTCTACCGATTTTGTCAAAGGTCTTAGAAAGAGTAGAGTCAGTGATCAGCTGTATGAACACCTATCTCTTAATCACCTGTCAGATACACAGCATGGATTTAGGAGCCAAATGTTTAATGTTACATTTATATCCTAATTTTGTATTATATCTGTAATTCTGACCAAGTTTAGGAAAATTATTTTACTAATAATAATGTGTTTTATGCCAATGCCATTTGATGTATCTAATGATTTTTATGTATAATACTTTTAATGGATATTTAGATAAATCTGTGTATATTACTTAATCAGCAGAGGATGAATTTTAAACAAACTGTAATATTGTGGAATAAAGGTATTATTGTTATTATTAAAACAAAGATGAATATAAGCTATTCCCGAGAGAGAGAGAGAGAGAGAGATGAGAGAGAGAGAGAGAGAGAGAGAGCGAGAGAGAGAGAGAGATATTGTTTATAATTG
>NC_061096.1:66482541-66506399 GCF_015104395.2 Macrobrachium nipponense
CTGTAAACTGGGTAAGTCACCTGGGAGTTGTAACGACCGAAGTCGTCCAAAAAGGATTTCAAGTGGCAAATAAAATTTATTACTAAAACTTGTTTTAAAAATTTGGTAAACAAAAATCAAGGGCCAAAGACAAGATGAATTCTTCTTCTCTTAGATAAAACATAGTTAGAATAATTAAAAACAGTGGTTTTGAGTCTACGAATTTTGGGATCTGGATACCTAAACGATCTAGTTTTCTAAAATGAGTATTTTGAACATTTGAATAAGAGTTAACAGTTTTGGTAAGTACATGTTTTACATATAGAAGTCGATGAATGATACAGTATTTTCTATGACGTCATACAGAGATCTTGATGTATCCTTATGTTTAGTAATAAGCTTTTCCTTGTGTCTGATCTCAATATCCAATAGTTGTCGAGTGGCATCATAGTAGAACTGGGAGTGATAAAGTGTAGTGCGGTAGACTTTAAACTTGACGAAATTGGGAGTGATATTGTTAAGTCTTGCAGTATTGGAGAAATCCAGATCGAGTTGTGCCTTCAGACTTCTTCTTAGTGAAGTCTCCAAATGTCGATAGGTACGAAGAGTCTGCTGCCAAATTTTAGTCCTTAAGTATGCAGGAATAGGGTTGGGGCATCTGGAAACGCCGTAGATTTAAAATGAATAGGATGGAAAAAAGCCAGTGTAACATCATACATGTATTTTCCAAATTTTCGAGACTTTGGGTCTCATCATCAGGGCTGTAAAAATATACAAAATATACAAATTAAAAAAGACTCAGTATTAATATTAATAAAATTGAAGTACATAAAAGTTAAATATAATAATTTAAAAATGAACTAAAAAATGAAATAAAAATATATATATATAAAAAAATAAGAAGTGAAGAATGCTTTAAAAGTTAGTACCTATCTCTAAGGAGTTAAAAAATCTGAGTAACAAATAATAATGAATACGTTTTACTCAATTCTCTGCTAACCTTGTACCTGATATTCTACCACAGGATGTTGACTTATATATGGTGAGTTTGGATGTCGCATCTCTTTTTACGAACATACCGTTGCAGGCGACGGTTGACATAATTTTTAGATAAGATCTTTTACGAGGAAAATGTTTTATATCATGGTTTTAATAAGGATAATTTTAAGAAACTTCTTGAAATTGCAGTGCAGGACACTCACTTTATTTTTAACAAGAAAGTTTTTAAAACAAGTTGATGGTGTTTCGATGGGGTCGCCACTTGGGCCCCAGTTTATGGCTAATCGCCTTTATAGTGCTCTTTTGAGGAACAAATGCTGGATGGTTGTCCCTTACATCTCGCCTCTCTTTATAAGATTATGTGGATGACACTATTGCTCTATTTAGGTCCCGAGAAGCAGCTGAAGCTTTCTTGGAATATATCAATGGCCTACATCCTAATATAAATTCTCAATTGAACATGAACAAGACAACCAACTTGCTTTTTTAGATGTTTTAATTACTAGGACAGAACATGGCTTTTAATACGAGCGTCTTTAGAAAAACGACGTTCACAGGTCAAGGTACTAACTTCTATAGCAGTTGTTCCATAACATTTAAATTAAATAGTATTTCCACGCTATTACATCGTGCTTATATGTTATCTTCCAACTGGCATAACTTCCATAGAGAAATCCAATTTTTACTTCAGTTTTAAAACAATTCGTATCCTCCAGCCTTCATTCTTGAAAACTATGTCAATAACTTTTTAAATGATAAATTTCAGCCACGTCAACTTGCACCGAACGTGCCTAAATTATTAATATATGCCTCTATACCTTTCATTCAGTCGAACGCATTTAAGGTACAAATACAAAAAGTCATTCAGACAACTTTTCGGTCGTGAATCTTAAGTTGATAGCAAAAAATCCTAAAACTCTGGGTTCTTTGTTCTCCCACAAAGATAAACTTCCGGCTTTGATGCGGTCTTTGGTGGTATATTGCTTTACTTGCCCGAAATGTAAGATCGGGAAATACGTGGGAGCCACCAAAAGACTGATCAAGTCAGAATCGACTCTCATCTCGGAGTCAGTCACCGTACGGGATGTACTTTGAAAACGAAGGAATTTTCTAACATACGAGAACATTGTAATAAATGTAAAACATCATTTTCACATAAGGATTTTCGTATTGTCACCCAAGCGCCCATGACTATTCTCTCTCTGTTTTGGAGTCGTTAACAATCAAACAGCTTGTGCCCCCATTAAATGGTCAGACTTCTTCCACAGTTTTCTATATTTAGCATAGTTGACGTCCTCCTTTCCAAACCAGACAACGTTTACTCAGTATTTTTTTAACTCCTTAGAGATAGGTACTAACTTTTAAGCATTCTTCACTTCTTAATTTTTTATATAATATATTTTTATTTCATTTTTTAGTTCATTTTTTAAATTATTATATTTAACTTTTATGTACTTCAATTTTTATTAGTATTAATACTGAGTCTTTTTAATTTGTATATTTTGTATATTTTACAGCCCTGATGATGAGACCCAAAGTCTCGAAAATTTGGAAAATACATGTATGATGTTACGCTGGCTTTTTCCATCCTATTCTTATAAATATATATATATATTATATAATTTTTGTTGTTGAAGTAAGATTTTTGCAAAAACTAGACTTTTGGCTAAATCAAGAGCTTTTGTTAAAGTAAGACTTTTCACTAAAGTAAGGTTTCAGGCTCAAGTAATTAAGGCTTTTGGCTGAATTTAGGGTTTTTGCTCAAGTAAGGCTTTATGCTTATAAAGTAAGAACTTGTGTGCATGTATGTATGTATGTATGTATGTATGTATGATGTATGTAGTATGTATGTATGTATGTATGTATATGTAGTATGTATGTATGTATGTATGTATGTATGTATGTATGTATGTATGTATATATTTCATCTTGTTGCCAGTTAATGATATGTGAATAATGTATTAGATTATTTTTAAACTTAATTAGTTAAGAATAGTAATTGCTAGTTTACCACTCTCCGGAGTTGGCTTGTTGTTAGTTTTTGCTAATCCTCTTTTCAAATTCCATATATGGTGATTTCACTGGGTCTGACCTTCTATGCCCGCCCCCCACCAAACCCCCGGCTCTTGTTGACCACAAGGGATATGGAAGTCTTCGGTGGATATGAGCCATTTGTTTCCTGGACCTTCTCTTGGGCGATGTTTGGATTGACCATTGGTACTGATTTTTGGGCCGTTGCATTATGATTATGGACCGGAGAATATTCACCTCCTACATACCTTTTGGATCACCCAGTCTGCAGCTTCAGGATTTATCCTTAACGCCTTTGGTTCAGTTATAAAGAGAAGGGGACCTCTCTGTCCCAAGGTAAAATATTTATTTATTAAAGCTCACGGCAAATGTTCTTCTACTGTCGTCTTCTTTGGACAGTTTGATACTTGCCAGCCACCGCCCCCTTGTGATATTTTTTTGGATTCAGCTCTGTGATTGGAATAGCATCTGATAATCACCCTGATTTGTCCTCCACACGTGGAGTTGTAGTTTGCCTTGCAAGAGGAGAACTAACTTTAAAACATACGGAAGTTGATAGGAATATTAGTGTGTATTGGTTAGGATATTCTTTCCTTTTGCCTTTCTCCTCCTTTCTGGCTCCACTCCCTTTTTGTGTTTGAATGTGTTTGGTTTCTTTTTATTAGTTGGGTGTTTGGGGTTCGTATAGTGTTATTTAAGCGTGAGTGTTATTCACATATTTTTGTATTATAGAGGTTCAGGTGTGATTTCTGCCTAAAGAGTTATGTATTAAATCTAGGTGATTTTTCCCAAGTGCCTATTCACCCCTGAATGATTTTCCGAGCTGTGGTTTAAGGTTGTGGTACGATTTCACACATTGTGAATTCCGTATCCTGTTCAGTGACTACAGGTAATTTTATAAGTGTATCTTGTAGTGGTCAAATAACCCATACCCCTATATTATATTATATATATAATCTATATTATATATATATAATATATATATATATATATATATATATATAATGTATGTCTATGAGTCTGATCACATCACCGTAATTCATACATACGCATTGAGCTACAAATGTCCTTTGATATCTAATTCGCTGTACCTCAGAATGAATATATTTCCATATATGTTAACTGAAGGGGAATTTTTAATTGATGATAATTTCGTCGGCTCCCGGGCACGAACCTATATAAATTTTGGTTATATATATATATATATATATATATATATATATATATATATATATATATATATATATGTTGATCGATGAGGGTCTAAAAGACGAGTACCGCTGGTTTCCCAGGTGTCATGGCGTCACTGTCCCATGAACCCATATGCCCCTTGCCAAATACAAGGAGCGAATCTTTGAAGGCCTGAGTTTCTAAGCAGGTTCCGTTCAGAAGCCTTTCCCTCAGTCCCCTGCAGCGGAGGGAGGGTGGTGTCGTATTGACCTTAGAATACAGCGGCCGTAATTTCCTTAATTAATGTAAATATAACAATAGCTATGGGACCATATGTGTTCTTAAGAATAATACATAAGTGTTCATTGTATCTTCCGCGCTTCATTACGCATTGGTAGAACCCTTACATGGCAAATTAAGGAGGAATCCCCTCCGTGCTGAAAACTTCCACAGCATTAGTCAGTTCACATACAAATACAGAATTATTTTTTTAGTATCACGTCCAATTGCCTCGACTATCCATCACCAGATCTTTAACCATTAGTTCCTATGAAGAAAGGCACAACGCGGTTGATTCAAGGTGCACAAATCACTACCTACTAATCATTTCAATAGGCATTGCAAAAGATTAGATGATAACCTTTTTTTATGGAAAAGTACATTTTGACCTTACACAATTATCCACGGCCATAGTTTTAGATTTTCCCCAAAGTCTGGTCCGCTTGGAATGTTGCTCTATCATATTATGTGAATTGCATCTGGAATGTGTTGCATCTACCTGGAGGGATCTCAGGTAAGTTCAAGATGCTGACAAGATCATATTCCAGGAGTTCCGTGTTTAGTTGAACCGTTCCTCTGAGCTCAGTCTTTTCTCTGTGTGGTTTTCAGCGGTGAAATATAGTGCATAATTTAATGTTCATTGTAAGTAATTTCAGTTGTTTTAATGCACTGAGTAATTTTCTTACACATGCATGCACGCATATACATACAAATGTAAAAGGCTTTTAAAAAGATATCTACCTATATTTCAATTACTATATCAGTTTCATATTCCTTGTAAGATGACACTGTCCTACCTTGTCAGCACAACTCTTACATACACGATGGAACAAATCTCAGCTTCTACACTTATTGACACTTCAGCATCGAAAGGACAACAATATCTCACTTGGGAGAATAAGAAATGAATAAAAGAAAGTTCGCAGAACTGATTAACCTCCCAGGGAAGTCTCTCTCTCTCTCTCTCACCTCTCTTCCTCTCTCTCTCTCTCTCTCTCTCTCTCTCTCTCTCTTTCGCTTTCTCTCTCCGCCATCAGTCAAAAGGAAGACTGAGAACGATGTTTTCTGAGCCTCCTCAGCTGCTTCGAAAGAAGGAGGCCTGTGGCATCAAGGTGACGAAAGTGTCAAAGGAGATCAAAACTGGAGTGAGTGAAAAAAGACTTGAGGGAATCCAAGACAGAGTCAAAAGGAGTTTTGTCAAAGTTAGTTAGTAGCAGATTAGGCCAAAATAACCTTTACCTTGGGATTTTCTATTGACAGCGATAGACAGGGTTTGTTTATCTATTGTAGTAGTGCTGGATTAGACCACTGAATAGCACATTTCATCTGATGCTAGAACTCACATTGTTCAAAATTAATAGGGAAGGAAGAGTCATCTAATGGAATAGCATAAATTATTTAATTATGCAGTTACCTTTTAAAAAAAGAAGATATATGATCATTCCTTATATACTGTTGAAGGTAATATTTGAAAAGTTCTGAAGCTCTCAAAAGTCACATTTTCAGAGTAATTGAAGCAAAGATGAACGATTATAATTATGTCTTTAGAACAGTTCTGAAAGTGCATGGTATCAGATATTTCATATTTTGACAAATACATGGAAATGCTAGATGTTGAATACACAATTACCATCGCCCCTCAAACTCTGCACTGCCCATCACCGGTATTTAAATAATTCTTTGGTCACTCGAATATTATTGAAAATAATTTCATCAATAAAATCAATAAAATTCTGCGTGAAAGGTTAAATAGGCATAGATCACTTCGGTACGATGTTCTCCTCTTGTTCCTTCTGTAGACGGACAATGCTGGAACAGCTCTAACAGAAGGGATACTCTCTCTCTCTCTCTCGCGCGCTGGTCGACAAAGAGAAAATAGAGAAGCCCACCACTGCATATTACGAAGTGTTTTGCAAATTCGTCGAAATTTCGCGGACAAATTGGAGGAAGGACTCGTGTAGGACTTGTCGGTCGGACACGATGCACTACACATTTAAAACAATACACAAACTACACAGACGCACAACATACGAGCTTATGTACATGCTCGCTCACATGTCCAAAGAGCCAGTCTCTCTCTCTCTCTCTCTCTCTTGCTTTGCTCAGGAATATGGAAATGACTCAAGTCGTCTTATCACGTTCTATCTCCGTCTCTCTCAAAAAAAAAAAAAAAAAAAAAACGAGAGGATACTGGCAGACAGAGCGACATACTATTATAACAATGACTAAAATTTGTGGTAATGTTAATTATTATTAATATATTCATAATTTATGATATTAGGATAACTAATAATCGTTTGTGTTCTTATTTTCAGGAGCGCAGCACTGCCTCGGTTTCGATGAGAATTGTTTGTATAAATATTTGTTTATTTTCCAGTGAAAAATAAACTTTTTGAAGGTACTCATTTCGCTAATGAGTTTGTGTTTTATGTACTTTTCATTTTCAATATTTTTTTTGTCACTGTCCTTTATTCTTTCACTTCTCACAACATTTTAGGTCTTCCCAATGGTGTAGTGTTTTCAGCTATTTTTCATTGCATGTTAATTTTATTATTGTAATTTACGTTACTGATATTACCATTTTTATTTTTAACATTATCATTATGATGATGAGATATCGTATTAGATTTTTCTTGTTTCTAGAGTGATTTGACTGCATTTACTGCACTATAATCATTACAAGCCTATCGATTACCCATTAGGCAAATATTTATCGTTAAGTTTAAAAGAATGTAAACAAATTTTTGGCATTTTATTAAACCATTCATTCTTCTATCTTTTTTGTACACTTCTTCAATTGGTATCTAAAGTGGCAGAAACATTTTCTTCGAGGACCTGTACGTTATTTCCACTTCATAGGGCGTACTGTGGGTATTTGAATTAGTCATCAAAAAAACCCATCAGTTTTAATCAGTTTTCATTTTCCTGATATCATAAACAGTTTCCTTCAAGACAAGTTGTTCCTCTGGCAAGATCATCCAGAAAAAATCATAGATTCATTTAAAAACAGAAAAAAATCCGTTTCTCATCTGATCATGGAAACTCCCCCTCCATTGACAAGGAGACAGAAATTCTTCGTGTAACTATCAGCTCCTCCTTGTGATCTTTGAACAGCAATCTTCTTTCGTCTAAGAATAGGACGGGTTGTTTTTGTTACAAGTGTGAGAACCCTTTTTTCCAGACAATTAATCATTTCGTCAAATTGAATACAAAAGGGCTTTTTTTACACTTTCTTTACACTTGGTTATTCCCTGCATTTTTTTCCGTGAATGATTTGTATATTCCTTCTGTCATATTTCATAGCTTCTCGAAAGCTACGAAGGATATTTTGCTCGGCAAGTTCGCTGAAATACTCGTATATTTCAAATATACATATCGATGGGAATATCTTTAAATCATTTCTCTAAAAAAACTCAGCTTGCTACAGTGGATTCGGTGTCTAATCTTAGTACGTGTTTCTTTAATTTACGCATGAAGAATAAATTTTTCACATTCCTTACGGCAAGTGCAATTAACAGTAATGTAGGAAGAGTGTATTTGAGACAACTAATGGAGTGAGTATATTTGAAGATAAGAGATAACCGATAGCTACAAGGGGTAGAAATAGCCGAACACAAGATATTTCTTGTATGTTATCAAAGGAGTCTGTTCGAATGAGCTTTGATGTTGTAATTCAGTACAAACATATAACAAGATCCAAAGGCTTTAAAGACGTCATGGAAAAGAAAAATAATGTTTTCATGACTGTACACACCTTCAAAGTCCAGTTCAGATTCTTGTTTACTTTTTTAGTCATTTAAATAATGGGGGTCGTCCATTTTACCTGAAGAAAAAGGACTCTGCCGAGAGGATCGATGCTCCTTCTGGCGTCCTCCTCCGACCTTTCCAGGACACACTTAACGGTGGAAGGATCAACCATCCTTCGTTGATTAAATCCGCCATTTTTAACTAATTTTCCCCCTGACTCTTTATATTCTCCCTAAAGCTTTATTCTCCAATGGACAGAATCTTTGATTTAGTACTAGTTATAGTCAATCCATTTGAGGTAGATTCTATGCCTATGAGAAGTTTGTTCTGCAGCCTCTGATTGGCTGGTACCGGGGAGGTAGGCGGTCAATTCAGTGTCTAATATTTTCGTCTGTAGCTTGTAGAAAAAACTACCAATATGTTCAAGTTTCTTCAATTATCTCATACTTTGCAAAAGATAGTTAAGTTTTGGTCATACCATGGGATTCGGTATTAATTGCACAACAAAGTCGTGATTTCAATAAGATACAAACAAAAGGAATTACAATGACTACAAATGAAGAGAGAACATATAATTCTTAATACCCGTTTTTTACTTATCATTGGATTTTCTGCTTCATTCATGCAATCAAGATAAAAAAAAACTTGTGTTTTCATACAACAAATTCACTCTGAATTCACTTGTAATTTCAGATTTTAGATGCGTGTGATATGTGAAGAGAAAATTAAGAACATGTATTATTATGTTGCATCCATAAATAATTAAAGTTTGACAGTATTGCCGCAAGACACCGTTGCATTGGTCGTCTCAGCGAGAGCTTTGAGTTGCCAATTAGCGGTAAAAGAAGGTTGTAGTTTCGACAATATTTACGTGTTATGTAATTACATTTTCTATAAAATAAATACACGGAATTCCCATTATAACTGTCGAGAAAAGAACTATAAAGGTAATTTACAAATCTTATTAGAAAAAATATACCTACTCTCATTACCACACTAATATCGAAGTATTTACACAATTCAGGCAGCTCGGCCACTATGGTATCAGGACTGAAATAAAAAGGTGACACAGGTAACACGAACTTTATCACTTGGAATCTAGTTCATCATTGACAATAACATGCAAATCTCCTCGGCACAGAGTCTATCACTGATAATTAAATAACATGTTGAACAAATGCCCGATCTAAGTATTGAATACTTCTTATAAGTACTCACAGTTACGGTCACTTGGTGGAAACGATATTCAAGTGGATAGCCCTCAAACCCCGACATACTCTCACATCTTTATCTCAAGCTAAGGTCTTTAGTGAAGAAAGCTATCGAACTTTGGGTTCCTGCTTTTATAGCACTGGCAACTAGTCATTTTCTATGGTTTGATTTCAACACTTTTCCATCAACCGCGACTAACTCAATAAACTACAAATAAAAATCACAACATCAAATAACTGTGATGCATTAAATTTAAGCGAAATAATAAGTCTATTAAAAAAAGTTTGTGAAATTAGAACCATTGCATTTCTGCCACCACTGGAGGTAAATTGGAGGGAAAGTTAAGGCCTCAAGGTGGAGTTCTTTATCGAAGAAAAACTGAGCACTGAAAAAGAAGGAAAGGTCAATGAATGCGATGGGGGACCCAAAATGGGGGGGCTAGAGTGCGCAGTTCGTTACGGGACACTTAAGTCCTCCACGTCTGGTGCAGCACTACGTCAAACATGCCGCTCTTAACAGCTAGACACAGAATCTTTACTTCCGAGTGATCAATCGATAACTTATATATAGGGCAATACAATGTCAAAATAGTAGCCACTGCAACTGGCTATGCAATGAACGCAAATAGCATTTTTTTTAAGAGTTCAACTCAAGCGATTAAGCAAATAACATATTATAATTAACTTGCTTGTGAAAACAGTAATCAGCAATGTAAACACATTTAAGGCAAAAACATTGTACGACCACGAGAGAGAAAAAAACAACCAAATTTCAATCAATACACACTCAATCATCACTTCAGGTAATAGTATAATTACACAATCACTTCTAATAATCAACAGGCAAATGACTTGGGTAATATCGTATACTAAACATGATACAAGCACAAAGGTAATAAATTAAATTACAATGATCAACGAGACAAGCATCTCCACTAAGATAACTATCTCAATTGATGTTCAAGATACTCACTTTAAATGGTAATCGTAGATTATTTTTATGGTACAAAACCAACTAATGAAAGTAAGAATTGTATCGATGTTAATTAATGCCAAATCAACAAATTAAGGTAAACTTGGTAATACAGGATTACTCTAAGAATTAAATGACTCAATTAGTATGGTAAATAATGGGGCAATGCTTTCTTCACAGCACTGTCGACTTCAATAGAATTTCAATCAAAATGTGTTCATGTAAATGAAACTTTTCAACTAGGCAAAACATGAACATGTAACTTTGTTACGTTCAAAATGCATAGTCATTCCTCGCGAATGAAACAATAATGAATATTATAGCAACGTCAAATTTATCAATAGTAACCAAGAGTTTCACTTGTTACTATGACTGTTGCATAGCTCCACATTACAGCTATCAGGTAGCAAAAGAATGATCTGGTTAGAGCTTCATGAAGGGTGACTTCATCCCTGTCGTAGTATGAGTTACAAAACGGACATAATTGACACTTCATAGAAAACGTATCAGTTGAAGCTGTCTCCAGACCGTGTTGTTCGGTCACACAAGATGCAACAACAATAATCAGCACTACCCTATCTAACACCTTCAAGTCTCTTCCCATCTCCCACTCTTTAATAGTTTGCCTCAAAAATACATCACACACAAACTATACTAAATCGTCTCTTACCCACTCCACTATTTATTGTCTGCTCAACAGCAGCTTTCCTTTTCGGTCAGACACTTGAAACTCAGTCACCGTTCCACTCTCTTTGCTAACACCGTTTTCTGTCTCTCGCTCACTCAACTAGTCCTTCAGTCTGTCGAGATATGCTACTTACATTTTTGTCATCCTGGTCACTCTCGTTGCTGTTCGATTTCATACTCTGCATCATCCCGGGTTCCTTCTTCTTCTTCTTCATAGACATGGGTGTTTATCTCTAGTGGGACAATGTGCTCTAGTGCTCAAAGATGCTCTTCGCCCTCTAAGAACACCTTTACGGATCTCATTATCCCGCGTTTATCATTTATCAAGGAGACTGTGATAATTTCACCGAGAGCCCATTAACTGCGTTTCCCCTGATCGCCCCTCTTACTAAGACGATATTGCCTTCTTGAAGGGCAGTCAGAGGGTCCTCTCGGAAGTCTTAACGTTCTTGGAGCATCTTCAGGTATCCATCACGCCAGTACCTCTTGCAAAGTCCAGGGTCTCAGTTAACCTTAAGTACTTGTGTCACAGTTTGCCTCGTGGTCAGGGGGGTGGTGGCATTTCCTCTAGAGGTATATTAGCGGCAGTAGTCTTATCACATCACCACGAATGAGATGCGATGGGGTGAGAACTCCGTCTTCTCGTGTGTCCCCAGCTTACATTGGTGGACGGTTGTGAAGAGGATGTATCCCACTCCCCCTTTGATCTGGATGGTGGCCGACGACGAAGAGGCCTGAAGGCGAGAATGCAAGCCCTACATCCCCCTACCACTCTCTTGGCGATGGCCCTCAGTTCCAGGGCTCCAGCATTGCTATCGATCAAGTGATTAATATGTTGACATCACAATGCATGAGAGTGGTATGGAGGAATTCTAAATATAACCTAGCTAACATGCCTTTAGGAGGCGACAAAATCACTGGGTTTTACAATCAGTTATGTTTGTAATCTACCCTGTATACCCAATGTCATCTTTCATCACTAAGTTAAACTGCTGGATAAAATTAGTGGTGTGTGTGGGACTTGCACATCATTTCCAAGTTTGTCACATACTGGAGGATAACAATGTCTTTGTTCTAAGTATACTAATACAGTGAATGGATCTGCCTTGCAGTTCCCAAACTATAAGACCTATTTCATATTTAATTTTCTTTAACTTTATGAAACAAACATTACTCCCCCTTCCCCCTTAGATTCCATATTTCTCCGGGCGGAGTCAAACGTTCCTTCGTCTCTCAACCGAGGGCTGCAACAACCATGACATGATGTTCGTCAGGAGGCTTACGGTCATCTGGCAGTTTCGGTTCTGCCCCTGTTGATGGAGAAAGGCAGGTCCCTTGTTCCACTGTGGCTGGTGGGAACATAGTGTAGTTCTACAACACATTCCTGTAGGATGAAATTGATCTCCCCAACACAATTAGAGATGAAAGTGTTTTTGTTTCCTTCCCTACTCTGTACCCAGGCTATAGCTACCTTGCTATCGGTCCATGTGACAATTTGAGAGAAGCTGAATATACTCTTGAGATGGCTGCATAACCGAAATCCCAACAATAGGCTAACAACTCAAGTTTTGATACGGTTAATTTAAATTGATTTTTTGATGTGACTCTCATCTTCGAAGTTAGAATGTTCGTTGACCTTCATGCTGCCTGACATATACAACGGCTCCGTAAACCTTGCTAGAAGGATCAGTGAATATGTGTAGCTCAACGATTCCCAACATTATTTTCTCTTGGAAACTCTAAGGCCCGGAATGAACATCTACAAATTCAGTGATATTTCATGCGCTTCCTTTTCTTGTTCCTGAGACAGAAACATCATCCCATCCTATCCCTTCCCCCAAAGTTCCTGTAAGAAAAAGTTGTCCCCTGACAAATATGGGACTAACTAATCCTATGTGATCAAAATTGACTACTAAAGATGACAGAAGTTTGCGTTTCATTATTCTGTGTGAGTCAGATGTGACTCAATTGTCATGAGTATGACTAGTGCCACTAAATTCCCAACTTAGTTGTAGCTGGTAAGTTATTAAAAAAATTCCACATTTGCAATAGAGCGGCAATCTAATCACTTTAACATCATTGGCACCACCTGTCACCGAGCGTGAAAAAAAAATAAAAAAAAAAACAATCATCACCACCTCCATACCCTTCCCCCACCTTGCCAAAAATCATGCACAGACTGCAACCCTCACCAAAGCAAAGTGGTCTGCCCCCTTCTATTCACTACTAACACTACTTTTATTTTATTTCCTACTTTACTCTACTCTATACCTGTCCCCATACCGTCACCCCTCACCCCAATTAAATCCATCCTTTCCTATCCCCATAAGTAAGTATGATCTCTCATCGAGTTGCTGCTCGGCGCCTGTAGCAGTACTTCTCTTCCGAGACCTTCTCTGGCGAATGAGAGCGGCAGCGAGCGATAGCGCCATCCAAGTTGATGATAGCGGCGATTTTTCCAGCGATTTTCGGTAATTTACGACGACACCGAGCATGATAAATTTGAGAGAGCTCTCACAAAATATAAGAAAGTTCATTGACATCTCTGTTCTCTCCCAAATAATTCTTCTATTACTAACAGTCTCTCTTGCCTATATTTCGGTAGCCGTTGTGGTCTAAAAACTCAGATTGAAGCAAGGACTAAAAGACAAAACTTCCTACTTTCGCAATTCTTTATTGCAAGTAGCAAAAGAACGATAGGCTGTTGTCTCTCATAAAACAGAAGTTAGGCCCTTCAGGCAAAAGTAAAACAACACACACACACACACACACACATTATTCTCTACAACCTTCTCTCTCTCTCTCTCTCTCTCTCTCTCTCTCCTCTCTCTCTCTCTCATCTCTCTCCCTCACAGATTAGACTGATGCGCCATGGACTCGTGACTCAGCCCACACCCACCACCCCCCCCCCCCTGCAGAGGCGACAGCACCAGAGAAACTGGAAAAGGACGACGTCTGCTTCTTCCTTTTCAGATGCACCTGAGGCTGTAAGGCCAAGATTGGACTCCTCCACCTCCTCCGAAGAAGAAACCACCACTGCCACTCCTGAAGGAAGCAGCAAACCACCCCCTGCTATGGACACTGACGATGGTTTCCAGCTTGTCACCAAAAACAAACGGAAGCAACAAAGACCACCAACAGCACCTTCACCCCTTCACATGCAAAATACCAGATCATTCCTCCAACCAATAGCAGCTCTTATGCATTTGTAAAGACTTAAGAGAAAAAAGGAAAGTCATTTCAGGTAAGACCCACCACCAAAGGAGAACTGTCTGTAATGCCCACTAATGAAGGAACAAATGAATCTATAAAAAATAACCCGGCTTGTTTCAAATACCAGAAGGCTCTCATCTGAAGAGTTTTCAGACTCTGTTAACTCTGGCATTGAGTTCTTTGACTCTTACACAGTAGTACCATGCATCTTTGTGATCGGTCCTGGATTGTTTGGTCTTTGGCATGGGACATATCTGCTGCCTCTCTGAGTTTGCTAATGAACTCTTCATAGAAGAGTTCTAAGTCATTTGCCGGTTTACAAGGTAGTCCCTCACCCAGTTTGCAAACTTGCGGTTACATCTCTCTGGTGGCAGCAGTATGGGGGCCCAGTTTTTTGAGCTGTAGGCCAATATCAATGGCTATGTGGTCATTGTGAGAGTCTCGTGCAGCTGAGTTTGTGAAGGTTATAGCTAGTCTTCCTCCTTTTAGATAAGTTGGCTCTGCAACTATTTAGTACGCACAACCTTCTGGGCGAAACGAGGAATTCATTATGATAACTGGTGTAGATGTCTACCAGTTGTGAGTTTAGACTCGGGATGTGCATTGAAATCTCTCACTATTACAGTTTTCTCTTGTGTTGCTGCACTGAAGAGTGTCTCCCCAAATTCAAATGTGCTGTCTCGAGCCCTGTATATATTGTGTACTGTCAGTGTTGTGTTTGCAAGTGTGAGTTTTACACAGTGGTTCTACATCATCTCCGCATGGGATGTTGTTTACTTTCTTTGATGGGATTGTGTTTTTAACCAGGGTGATTAGCCCTCTTTTAGTGTGTGTTTGGTGTTTTGTATACTTTGTACCCCCTTCAATGGGAATTTGGCATTTCCCTTACTAGTGTTTCTTGTAACATTATGATGTCATAGTTATTTGTTTGTGTGTGTGCTTGCAGGAATGCGTATTTATTGTTTGCACTTAGTATGTTCCACTGGATTTTTGGATTTTTATAGTGTCTGTATCTCTTCAATCATTTATTCTGATTGTGGTGTTGTCGTCTCCTAACTCATCATTTGCCAATTATGTGCTTTGACTACAAACACTGTGGTTGGCCCTGGCACTGGAGATATACCTGGTACTAGCACTTGGATGAAGCTGACACGAGTGTCTGTGTAGTGCTATTTGCACTGTTGTTATTTAGTTGTGTAAGAATGGTGATGCAGAGTCCTCTGGGACATTCTTATGCACTTGTCAACCCACTTCTTTGCAATGTCTTCCAAGAAGTTGGATCCTGTCAACTCTGCAAACTTGTATAGCATTTGCACTAAGAGATTTGTGAGATCTGGGTCTGGGCAATGTATTTGTCGTGTTTTAACTCTGGGTGAACTTCATACCTGTTGATTGATGGGGGAGGAGGAATAGGGGACACTGGGTTGTATGGCTTTGGGGAGCCGGGAACAGTGGAGCTGGGTTTGGGATTTGGAGCGAGGAGGATAGGTCGGGTTTTGGGAACAGGAAATGTTAAATAGGAGTTTGTTGGCGTGGCCGGTTCTGAAAAACTGATTTTCTTCTTGGATGGGTGGTTTGGTGGTGTATTTTCATTTCTTTCTTCAGCATGCTGGTTTGTGGTCTGTTGGGTCTAAGCCCTCCAGCTGCAGCAGCATAGAACTGTACTTAAGCTGGGGGTGCGACTGTGTTTTTGGGGAGCCTGTTGAGGCCCCCTAGCTGCAGTAGCACAGGACCTTGATCCCTGCTGGGTAGTAGGAGCTGCAGTTGTCTGTTGGGGTTTTTGGGGTGGTTTGTGAGTGTCCAGGGAGGCTCCTAGGTGGACTGCCTTTGAGAGTATCTATTTTCTGTAGCCTTATTGGGCATTTCCTATTCCACACATGGTGGTTTCCCTTGCATGCGGGGCATCTGGCGTTTGTTTCCTGTCCAGCTTTGAATTTGTCTGTGTATAATTTTGTGGGATGTCTCCCACTGCATACTCCACAAATGGCTTTAGCAGTGCAGCACTGTCATGATGTCCATACCTCTGACAGTGAAACATCTGAGAGGCTGTGGTGTGTAGTCCATGGTGGGGAAGGAGCCCCACATACCAAGATTCAGTGATTTTGGCAGTGGTCCTTTCCACACAACTAAGACTTTGCGGGTTGGCTGGGGGTGGGTCCCTTTGTTTGGCATCTTTCTGCTTGACAAAATTTTGGGTTTTCAAGAATAGCCCTGGTGTCAAAGTGCAGTGGGAAAGTGGCTAATATGAATTTGGTGGATTTGTCTTCTGGATTTAGGAAGGAAGTCTGCTTGGCATCTGGGACGGGGCATGTTCATCTGTGTGTATTGGTGTGTGCCTTTTGAGAGTCTAGGGTCTACTCTTTGAAGTGTTCGAGTCTGGGGTCTTGGTTGACATAGGGGTTGTTTGCTGTTGCTTTCTGAATGGGTGGTTTTGTGGGTTTTTGTGTTACTGGTGGTCCTGGGTTGTGTGTGGGTTGTTGAGTGAGAGGAATTGGTTGCTGCCATTGTCTTGAGAGGTCTTTTTGGGTTCTTGCTGTCTAGTAGGTGGTTGTGATGTGTATTGTTGTGTGTATGTTGTGCTGTGATCGGGGGAGAGATCCTTTCATCTTCCAGATCCTTTGCAGTCTCTCCATGCAACCTTTGTACCATGCATGGTATCCTTTGTAGCAGTTGGGGCCTCTGGCTGTAGTTGCTACTTTCCTCTTATGTCTATCAATGCAGTCCCTTGTTGGGTGCTTCCCACTGCATACAGGTTTGGCTGTGCCTTCCTGTTGGTGGTGGCCAAATCTCTGGCATATGAAGCATCTGAGGGGTTCGGGGATGAATAATTCTGTGTGATACTTGCCCCATGTTGGGATGTTTACCATGGAAGGTGACTAGGACCTTCTTTGTAGGTTCCTTTGCTTTGTTTAAGCATCTCTCAGCGTGTATTACTCCTGGTAGCTTCTTAATGGGTCTACTGGAAGGATTGTCGGGTATCCATATATTTTGCCTTTTTCTGATTTCTGTGTCTGGTCTAGATACTGGAAATTTTTTGTCATTTTTAAGGGTGTCTACTGATTCCTGGTTCTTTGGCGTGATGATGAATTGTCCTCTGTTGTTTGGTTTGGCAATTATTCACAAGGCGGGGTATTTGTCCTCAAGTTCCCTTATTGCTGCATTAAGACGGGAGTGGGGATTGCTTTGAACTTGCATAGTGGAGGGAATTTGGTTAAGGGATTGTGTGTCTGTGCATGTTTTCATGTGATGTTGCAGGAGGTTGTGTGCATGTGTTTGGTGTCTTCCTCAGTTTTCTTAATTTCTTTCTGTTGTGGGCTACCTGGTAGCCATCGTTTCCTTGTGTTGATTCGTTGCCAGAGTGTGAGCTGTGTTCATGTTCATCAGTGCTGTCAAGGGGGGGGGGGGGGCGATCGTTGGGGTGTTTTTTTTTTTTGTTTTTTTTTTTTTTTGCTGTGAGGGTTGTCATCTAGAGTGTTTTCTTGGAGAAGAGTGAATTCGTGGTCTCTGTATTTTTGGAGAGGCTGGGTCGGGGGAGCTGTCGCACGATCTGGTCCGTCTTCTAGTCATTGGTGTTTCTAGCCATTGGTGTTTCAGAGGCTGATGGTTTGGTATGGGTGTCAGGCTGAGTTTGTGATATGATAGTAGGAGATGATGGGGTGAGGTCTTGTATGATTCAAGTACAGAGAGGGGGTTGAGGATATTTGCGAGGTTGTACATAGATGGTGTGGACTGTGGCCTGAAGGGCTTGGGTGTTATCAGTTAATTTGAGTTCTGGCTTATGGAAGGCGCCAACCTATGCTTTTCCTATGCTACTTCCAATGTAGTATTGCTACAGTAGAACTTTTCTCTCTCTTGAATCTTGTTTCTCTGAGTTTTCAGACCACAACAGCTACCAAATTTTCCACAAGAGAGATTTTTTAGTGTTAGAAGGTTATTTTTAGAAGGAAAGACAAGTAAAATGACTCACTGAAAGCACTTATAAAATAGTGAGAGCTCTCTCAAGTCTTATTTTCCCTTGCTTAGCGCAACGACTATTAAGTCAGCAGGGCTAAACTACAGGGAGAGTATGCATAGATACTGCAAGGTGATTGGCTTGTAGCAGAGAAGTAAAAGCTTGAATTCCTGAAAAGAAGCTTGAGAGATTCAGCTCTGGCTTCTCATTGGTCGGCAGCCGAAAGTGGGAGGAGTCTGGGTGAGCTTAGCTCTGGCTTGTGAATGGCCGGCAGACAAATCTGGGCGGAGTCTGCAGTGCAGGAGAGGCGATGTTACTGCAGCAACTGCGACTTGCAGCTTAGTCTACCTCCAGTCATGGGTAATGCAGCTTAGCCCACCTCCAGTCATGGGTAATGCAGCTTAGTAAACCCCCAATCATGGGTAATGCAGCTTAGTACACCTCCAGTCATGGGTAATGCAGCTTAGTACACCCCCAGCCATGGGTAATGCAGCTTAGTACACCCCCAGCCATGGGTAATGCAGCTTAGTACACCCCCAGCCATGGGTTAATGCAGCTTAGTACATCCCCAGTCATGGGTAATGCAGCTTAGCACACCCCCAGTCATGGGTAATGCAGCTAGCACACCCCCAGTCATGGGTAATGCAGCTCGGCACACCTCTAGTCATGGGTAATGCGGCTTGGCACACCTCCAGTCACAAACTTTGCAGTTTATCACACTACCAGTGACGACATTGTATCATGGTGCATCCCAGTAGTACGAATGGGCAGACAGGCCTAAATGGTTGGAGTAAATATGGGCTCAGGTCTGCACATTAATTCCATAGTTATCAGCTTACTAGCAGAACAGTCTTGCCATCTTGTATGGTTGCATTGCAAGGGGATACATCGATGCCTTCATAGTGTTGACCCGTACAAGGGTTTGACTTACAAGTTGTGAAATCCATACTAAGGGGTTCTCCTCATCCTTGGTGGGGAAGAGAGGGGCTGAAACACTGAAAAATAAAATTACAAATGACTTCTCCTTCATCCACGAAAGCTTGGAGGAGAATTTTTTGCTCCCCAGTTCAGGATTCATTATCATGATACTATGTTTTCCTTTTTACTTAAAAGAAACAGATTAGTGAACAAAAATTAAGGGATATTAGCTTTAAATTATATATATTGTTAATCTTACTAGATATCAACCATATGCTTATAGGCCTTTAATTAGGTATAAAAAGATTGATTAACCGATTATTCCTTACCATTCAGCGATGATAAATGGACAAATTATGTTACAGTCTTGAAAAATCTGCTCTTCAATCTCCTCTGCCATGGATTCATTCCCATGACCTAAAAAAACCAGAAATTAATTACTATTACAGTGCTGGTTGATTTTCAACATGTGGACTAGGCCTTGAATACTACCTACATACAATCATTCTGCAGTCTATGGAGTGAATGATAGACTCAGCCTATATATCCTTTCAGGATGATCCTGAAACACCATTGAGCCTAATATTGCAATAGCTTGTTCATAGAGGACTCCAGTATCTTCCAGTATACACAGTTGTGGTAGTGTGGTTTTTTTTAGTTACGCAATGGATTGTGCAAAAATAAATCTAGAATTTATTCTTAAGTTTAATATAGATTTGATTATTAGAGATTTATTTTTAATTGAATTATTTTTTATTGAACTATAAGTTCTTATGTGTATCGTTTTATTTTTTTTATAGGTGCAAAACTTCTCCCCTTCCTTTGTATGGATGGTTCTTGCCCTTCTATGGATTAAAACATGAAAAATGCCCCTTTGGTGAAGACAGATGAACTTTGTCAATTACATTACCTTTTGAATCTTTAAAGTGACTGATTTGAAGCATTGCCTAGTGAGCAAGCATAGAAAAAGGAATTGTATTAATATATAATAAAGACAGTTTAATATGGATATTTTCCATTTTGAAAAGGCTTTACCTTAATAATTGTGGCAATGCACTGAAGTCCTTGGTGTTAAAGGGTAAGATACTGAGTGTAAGTGTACATATTTTTTTCATTTGAGTGAAGCTCTAGGCAAGTGGTATTGCTAGTAACTAAAATATAATTTTTGTTACCATCAACTATACTTTATTTATTATTGCTGTTAACACGCTTGTCTATGTTGGATTAAAGTGCCTAATTGTTGAAAGGACAAAATATATATTGATTTTGTAGATTAAGTAGTGGTAGAAAAATTGAAGTGTGCTTGAGTGTGTATGCGGTGTGAAACTGGTATATTTTCCTTGGAAATATTTGCCTTATTCTCCAAGAAAAATAAGTCTCATTGTATTTCTTGAACAGATATTTGTATATATTCATTGCTCTGGGTTTGGTGACCTTGTGTTAAAAATGGACCAAAATCCCATAGTTTTGCTGCGGTAGTAGTTATAGAATAAATTGGTATTAAGGAAAATTTGTATGAATAGTTTTTACATATTTCCACTTGACAACCATCATATGTGACTAGTGCTTTTACTTGTTAATCTAGCTACAACAGTCACACCATACAGTAGCACTTTGGAAAATAGTAGCTCAAAATGCTACTATTTTCCTAGTACAATAGACAGGAATATGGGGGCTTTTTTAAAAGCTGGTATCAACAAGATGACGGCTGTAGATTAATGAATTACTCTTATTGCCGAGAACTTGTTATAACAGCATTAGTATTAAAGTTAGCTGTCCAGAATATTTTACCTCTAGTTTGCTAATCAAACTCAAATCACCCTATTGTCTATGAGATAACCAAATGTACCACAGGCTAATGTTGGAAATATTAATCTAAGGCTGCAGTGTCTTACCTTAATTGTATGTATATAATTTGACACTTCTGGAAGGTAAACCAGACTCCAGACTTCAAATAATAAAGTATCCAAATAATTAACTTTATCACGAAAACTGACATTTGGAATGAATCTTACCTACTGTTAAAGTTAGCCGACTACCAAACTGAATGAGGATGGTGGGTTAGTGCAGCCAGAGGAACAGAGTTTCAGCCAAGTTGACTAAAAGCTTTTTAATGGTGAGAAAACACTTCTCAACATATCAGCCTGATGTGTGATCCGTACTGGCTAGTAGACAGTAAGGTCTCGTAGCAAAACTTGTCAGAGGATTCTTTCGGGGAAATAGGACTATCTTGTAGAGTACTGGTGACTCCTGGGCCTGAGTCGAAAGCCCATAACCCACATTCCATAATCTAAGGATAATTTTAATTACTACTTTCATATATGAAAGTGTATTCCTATAGAACATAATGTGTACCTTCATGCTCCCAAAATTCACTAGTGGGATTTCAAACAACTATCGACAAGATGGTTCAGGAGAGTGTGTGTGCCACAATGACAGGGCTTATGGCGTAACTGCTAAAATTGAAAATTTGCGAAAAATACGGCGAAAATAGTTGTAACTCCCCCGAGCTGCAAGACTACCTTCCCTAGAAGGTGATATTTAAGGTGAAACAAGAATCCAATTAAAACTTAAGCATACCATTCAAAAAATTGATGTTCGTCAACATAATGTGATATATGAAAGCGCCATATGAACTAAAATAAGCATGAGGTCTTCGTAAAATAAGAGATGACTGTTATACAGTACTGTTACCTATGCTTATATAATTGTTTATTTCTGAAAATGCATAAAAATATGTCAAGGCATACAAAATATTATATGTATACTTATTGCCTTCATACACATGTGATATGACGAGTTCAAAATATCAGATATATAGATAATTATATCAATGAGTCATATTGTTTTGTACAGAACGGACAAGACCTTATTGAAAATAATTTTAGTGGAACACAAATTTATATTTCTCAACTTTTCTACTATTCAATATTTGCAATCATAACTCAACGAGGATTTAAGTTATAGTATACTATCTTAAATCTCCCCCTCGAAACGGTAGCAGTTATGCGCATGCGCACCAAGAGATAATTGGCGTAACCATGACATTAAACGAGGGAGCCGCTGCATTTTCACCAACTTTACGGATTAAAAGAAATTCAGGAGGAGGAGTCAGCAAATAACACTTCTGATTATTCTGAAGTTGAGAGCAGAGATAAAGATCGCCAAGCAATGTTTCTTTTGATTCCCTCGAAAGTTTAACGAAAGGCCAACTGCAGAAGAAAAGTCAAACTCGGGATAAGAGGTGTGTGGGTCACGAAGAAGAAACTAAATAAATATAAAATGAATGATGTTTAAATCAAGCCGAACATCCAATAACTTTGCTGGAAACCTATACACAACTGACGGAGAAAACTAATTATTTCAGCCACTGGAAAAGTTCATTCATGAGACTGCTTCGAACTTTGGATATTAAAAAACAAGGAACTTGAAATTCCCAAGTATCAAACTACTTATAGCCGAGGAGAGGATCTTGGAACTGCAGGATAAAGTTAGATATCTTGAAGCCACTACTGCAATAAATACTGAAGAATTTGTCTGTGACTCCAGAGGAGAAAGAAGATCCTACCGTTGGGGACTCAACGTTAAGGAACATCCGGACCAGCGCGTCGAGGTGTCAGAACAATAGTTCGAACTGTAGACGAAACTAATTTGGGTTTGTTAAAAGAATGGGTTATAGACAATCTAAATTTTTCCTATACCTCAAATGTATATTTTTATGCTGGCATGGAAAACCTTATGGAAAAAGAATAGTAATTTAAAAACTATAATATTGCTTGAGACTTAGGTGCTCTTGTTGCTGAACTAAAGGACAAAAATGATATTGTTATGATACAATAAAGTTTGTTCATACTTACCTGGCAGATATATATACAGCTGTATTCTGAAGTCCGACGAGAAATTCAAAAAACTTCCGGCACACACAGTGGTCGGCCAGGTGGTTAGTACCCATTCCCGCCGCTGGGAGGCGGGTATCAGGAACCATTCCATTTTCTATTCATGATTTTTTTATTTCCACTGTCCCCTGAGGGGAGGTGGGTGGGTACTTGATTATATATATCGCCAGGTAAGTATGAACAAACTATTGTATCATAACAATATCATTTTTGTTCATGAAACTTACCTGTCAGATATATATACAGTTGAATCCCACCGTTGGAGGTGGGAAGGGAACAGAATAGAAGGATTTTGGGAAACAAATGCATGCAGATGATTTACATCTTGGTTCCACCTGTTAGCATTGCTGGCTTCGTGGTTATTGCCACGTAAGTCTGCTGTGCTACTAGAGTTGCCAGCGAGTAGAGACCTATATAGCTGGTGCACTCCAGATGATCTGTCAACAGGGGCGAGACCCACGACGTGACTAGACCATATTGACCATACCATGAGGGCTAAGAAGTAAAAATAAATATATATATAAAAATATATATCACCACCTGACCACCTAGCCAAAGTTAAGGTGTGTTAACTAAGGCTTAAGAGTTAAGAAGTCACCGTTGTCGGCGACTCAACTACTAAATTAAGAGCTCTTCCTAACCATTTTCTACAGGATAGGATGAGTGGTACTTCTTGCACCCAAGATTGTGTCTGCAGACACGTATGGCCCTAGCGAGCAGCAGATCTCATATGACATCTTCACATCTCGCAGGGAGTGTGAATTGAACACAGAGTTGCTTCGCTAAAACATGGTACTCAGGAT
>NC_061096.1:66506899-66544204 GCF_015104395.2 Macrobrachium nipponense
CCTCTTCTATTCGTTCATTCAAAGTGACTATCTCTCTCCGTGTCAAACAAAACGTAGTTTCTTTCCCTAGTTTGCGTGACCTGTAAGTTTTCCGGGATTACCAAACCAATGGCAGAATTTGATTCCACTGGAAATTCCTTTTTACGAATGCGATGAATAACTTGCCTCGTAGCTGACGTATATACTTGGTATTTCAACGTCATTGTTTATATCTGCTTTTTGTCGAGCTTCCTGTTTCATTGCCGCTGGCGTAGAATCTGTAGCTCTTGCCTGATCTTTCAGTTCATCAATTACTTGTATTCATTAACTCCTTCCTCCCTCCAAGCGGTGCATGATTATGTCCCTTTCCCTCAGATATCCAGCCACCATGTGAATTAAAACGTGTAACTCCACAAAGGGTTACAGAACAATTTTTGTCCTCGCACCTGAAGTCATGATTCTGGTCTCGGGATCGTTGGTGTCGGTAGATGTACTTCCTGAAAAGTTAGTTTGTCTTTCCTTTCTGGATTTGAAATCCGTATTTCGTCCATTAAGGGCAGGAGATAACAACAAATAAAACTTCGCTTTTAATAATATAATGAACGGCCAAAAGCTCTTGGCGTCAACTGAGCTGTTTCCTTGAAAAGACACGACGTCAAAAACACGTACGTCATCCCCCAAGGTTATAGTTAAGCGGTGGTTATGTCAATTACTGCCAAACTTTCAATTACACCTGAAATCGTTTTAAGTCTGAACACTTTCCGATTAGGAAAACCACTTACACTACTCCAACAGTTAATGTTTTTTCCTTAGATGTCACTCTTTCTTGTGTCACTCTTGGAATTTTTATTAGATTTGACACTCTTTTGTTATGCCACTCTTCTGAATTTTTATTTAGGTTTGTCACTCTTTTATTATTTCAAAATGTCACTCTTTCAATACACACCCGTCAGTTCACATACAGATACAGAAGGATTATCAGTATCACGTCCAACCGCCTCGACTTTCCATCCCCAGATCTTTAACCATTAGTTCCAAGGAAGAATGGCACAACGCATTTGATTCAAGGTGCACAAACCATTACTAATCATTTTAAAAGGCATTGCAAAAGATTGGACGATAACTTTTTTTTTTTTTTTTATGGAATACATTTTGACCTTACAAAATTATCCACGGAATTAGTTTCCGATTTTCCTCAAAATCTGGTCACTGGGAATGTTGCTCTATCGTATTATGCGAATTACATCTGGAAAGTGTTGCATCTACCTGGAAGGATCTCAGGTAAGTTCAAGATGCTGATAAGATCATATTCCAGGAGTTCCATATTTAGTTGAACCGTTCCTCTGAGCCAAGTCTTTTCTCTATGTGGTTTTCAGCGGTGAAATATAGTGCATAATTCAATGTTCATTGTAATTTAAATTGTGTTTTAATGCATTGAGTCATTTTATTACACTCGCACGCATGCGCACATACGCATATATATACAAATGTAAAAGGTTTTTAAAAAGATATCTACATATATTTCAATTACTATATCAGTTTCATATTCCTTGTAAGCGGACACTGTCCTGCCTTATCATCACAACTCTTAGGCCCCGTCCACACGGTCGACCTCTGCTCGGTAATCTTTGCCTCTTAGCGGGCTAAGCCTGTCGTACGCTTTTATGCTGCTGTCCGAACGACACTGGTTAGATAGTGAGAGCCTGGCAGTGGCTCCGCTGTACTCTGACGTCGTTTTTCTGCTATTTTCTACCATTTACGTTGATTGAAAAGGGTTGTTTAAAAGGACAAGTGTGGTATTTTAATAAATTACATTATACTGAGGCGCACACATATCTATGTATAAAGATATGTATTAAATAAACAAGTAGAACAAATTCGGTTTAATAGGACCTGTACACTTTAATCAAAATAAACGTAGCAACAAATCACCTAAAGACATTAATCTTCAACGAAGTTTATGAGAATATCATGAATAACGTAAACGAAATAGTAAGCAACACAAATATTTGAAGGAAACATACAGAAACCATATTTGTGAAAAGGTATTACAAGAAAATAAGAACAAACTTGACAAAGATAATTATTTACAAGATATTAAGACTTTATGCATGCCAGCTTCTAAAAAAACATTGTTTGCTTTAGAAACCACCTGCATGGCCTTAATTATACAGCGTATGGTTTATCGACCACTCTTGGTAATTAGAAGAGCCCTCCCTCTTCCTGAATCCGTTTGAGGTTGTGGTGGACATTAAGATATAAACTAAATTAATTTCAGTACATTGGTTAAATTTACATGTAAAACTTTGGATTCAATCGCTTAGTTTGATAAGATTACCCTTAATTACAGTAATTATTCATATGCGGGAGGGATATATATATATATGTGTGTGTGTATATAATATATATACTATATATATATTATATATATACATATATATTATATATAGTATATATATATATATATATATATATATATATATATATATATATATATGTATATATATATATATATATATATATATAGTGTGTAGTATATATATATATATATATATATATATATATACATATATATATATATATATATATATATATATATATATATATATACACACACACATATATATATATATATCCCGCATATGAATAATTACTTGGTAATTAAGGGTAATCTTATAAACTACGCGATTGAATCAAAGTTTTACATGTAAATTAACCAATGTACTGAAATATAATTTATATCTTAATGTACCACAACCTCAAAGGATTCAGGAGAGAGGGCTCTCTAATTACAAGAGTGGTCGATAACCATAAGCTGATAATTAAGGCATGCAGGTGTGTTCTAAAGCAACATGTTTTTTTAGAAGACTGGCATGCATAAAGTCTTAATATCTTGTAAATAATTATCTTTGTCAGTTTGTTCTTATTTTCTTGTAATACCTTTTCACAAATATGGTATTACAAGAAAATAAGAACAAACTGACAAAGATAATTATTTACAAGATATTAAGACTTTATGCATGCCAGCTTCTAAAAAAACATGTGCTTAGAACACACCTGCATGCCTTAATTATCAGCTATGGTTATCGACCACTCTTGAATAGAGAGCCCTCTCTCCTGAATCCTTTGAGGTTGTGGTACATTAAGATATAAATTATATTTCAGTACATTGGTTAATTTACATGTAAAACTTTGATTCAATCGCTTAGTTTATAAGATTACCCTTAATTACAAGTAATTATTTCATATGCGGGATATATATAGTATATTGTGTGTGTGTGTTATATATTATATATATATGTATATATATATATATATATATATATATATATGGGTGTGTGTTTGTGTGTATATATATGCATATGTATAGGGGTATATATATATATATATATATACATATATATATATATATTATATATATATATTATATATATTGCATAGTTTTTAGACAATGCAATTATGAGGAAGTTGTAAAGAATCATAAGAAATCTTCTTGTCACCTGATTGGTCAAATGTCAGTAAGCTATCTCCATAATGGACTAGTGACTAGACTGACAGATTTCCGTAGCATTACAATAAAGGATGTTAATATATTTGGTTTTCAAAGTTCCCATAAGTCATACTTACCTAACGTATTCATTATGAATGGTAAAATAACAGGAAACTCTTGTTTATTTTTCTTTATTTATTTATTTGTGAAGGTTTTACATGAAATTACGCTTTACGGAAACTTTTCTGCAGGTGACGTCTTTATCCGTTTAATAGAAATATTTCTGTCAGTGAACAGCCCTGCTGCAGGCAAAGCCTCGATACTTCGATAAACATTAGGAAAGCCCTATACGAAACTTGGCTCTCTGTTTCTTCGTTTCTGACGTCGCACCGAGCAAAGTTCACAGAGCAAAGCTCGACCGTGTGGACAGGGCCTTAGGCCCCGTCCACATGGTCGAGCTTTGCTCGACGAACTTTGTTCGATGTGACGTCAGAAGCGGAGAAACCGCGGCAAAGTTCTGATTTTTCTCGCTGTTTCTCCGCTTCTGACGTCACATCGGACAAAGTTCGTCGACCAAAGCTCGACCGTATGGACGGGGCCTTACATACACGATGAAGCAAATCTCAGCTTCTACACTTATTGACACTTCAGCAACGAAAGGACACTAATATTTTACTTTCTCTCTCCGCCATCAGTCAAAAGGAAGACTGAGAACGATGTTTTCTGAGCCTCCTCAGCTGCCTCGAAAGGAGGCGGCCACCTGTGGCATCAAGGGGACAAAAGTGTCAAAGGAGATCAAGACTGAGGTGAAAGAAGACTTGAGGGAATTTGAGACAGAGTCAAAAGGAGTTTTGTCAAAGTTAGTTAGTAGCAGATTAGGCCAAAATAACCTTTAACTTGGGATTTTCTATTGACAGCGATAGACAGGGTTTGTTTATCTATTGTAGTAGTGCTGGATTAGACCACTAATAGCACATTTCAATCTGATGCTAGAACTCACAGTTGTTCAAAATTAATAGGGAAGGGTCATCTAATGGAATAGCATAAATTTATTTAATTATGCAGTTACCTTAAAAAAAAGATATATTGATCATTCCTTATATACTGTTGAAGGTAATATTTGAAAAGTTCTGAATCTCAAAAAAGTCACACTTTCAGAGTAATTGAAGCAAAGATGAACGATTATAATTATGTCTTTAGAACAGTTCCGAAAGTGCATGTGTATCAGTTATTTCATATTTTGACAAATACATGGAAATGCTAGATGTTGAATACAACAATCGCCATCGCCCCTTAAACTCTGCACTGCCCATCACCAGTATTTAAATAATTCTTTGGTCACTCGAATATTATTGAAAATAATTTCATCAATAAAATCAATAAAATTCTGTGCTAAAGGTTGAATAGGTATAGATCACTTCGGTACGATGTTCTCCTCCTGTCCCTTCTGTAGACGGACAATGGTGTTACAAGGTGTGAAAACATTATTTCCCAGACAGCTCTAAAAGAAGGGATGATCTCTCTCTCTCTCTCGCTGGTCGACAAAGAGGAACGAGTATGAAGCGACCACTGTTTATTCCTTAGTGTTTTGCAAATTCATGGAAATTTCGCAGAGACAAATTGGAGGAGGGACTCGTGTTGGACTCTTGTCGGTCGGACACGATGCACATTCACATATTTAAGCAATACACAAACATACACAGACGCACAACATACGAGCTTACGTACATGCTCGCTCACGTGTCCAAAGAGCCAGTCTCTTTCTCTCTCTTGCTTTGCTCAGGAATATGGAAATGACTCAAGTCGTCTTATCACGTTCTCTCTCTCTCTCTCTCAAAAAAAAAGAAGAAAAAAAAAAAAAAAGAAAAAAAAAAACAAACAAACAAACTAGAGTATACTGTGCAGACAGAGCGACATACTATTATAACAATGACTAAAATTTGTGGTAATGTTAATTATTAATTATTTATGATATAAAGATTAATAATAATCGTGCGTTATTTTTTTCAGGAGCGCAGCACTGCCTCGATTTCGATGAGCATTTGTATAAATATTTCTTTTTATTTTCCAGTGAAAAATACACTTTTTGAAGGTACTCATTTCGCTTATGAGTTTGTGTTTTATGTACTTTAATTTTCAATACTTTTTTTCACTGTGCTTTGTCCTTTATTCTTTAACTTTTCACAACATTTTAGGTCTTCCCTATGGTGTAGTGTTGTCTGCTATTTTTCATTGTATGTGTATTTTTGCTATTAATGTTGTAATTTTCGTTATTGCTATCTTTACCATTTTTATTTTTAACATGATCATTATTACCGAGATATCGTATTAGATTTTACTTGTTTCTATAGGGATTTGACTAATTATTGAACTATAAATCATTACAAGCTTATCGATATCCATTAGGCAAATATTTATAAAGTTGAAATGGAAAACCATTTTCATTATTAAACCATTCATTTTTCATCTTTTTTGTACACTTCTTCAATTCGCATCTACAAGGAGCAGAAACAGTTTCTTCAAGGACATGTACTTATTTCCACTTCATAGGGCGTACTGTGGGTATTTGAATCATTTATCAAAAAAACCCATTCAGTTTTCATCAGTTTTCATTTTCCTGATACTATACCACTTCCTTCAAGACAAGTTTTTCCTCTGGCAAGATAATCCAGAAAAAAAAATCATTCAGATTCATTTAAAACAGAAAAAATCCGTTTCCCATCTGATCATGGAAACTCCCCCTCCATTGACAAGGAGAGAAATTCTTCGTGTAACTATCAGCTCCTTCTTGTGATCTTTGAGAAGCAATCTTCTTTCGTCTAAGAATAGGACGGTGTTTTTGTTACAAGGTGTGAAAACATTATTTCCCCGACAATTAATCATTTCGTCAAATTGAATACAAGAGTGCCTTTTTACACTTTCTTTACACTTTGCTTATTTCCCTGCATTGTTTTTTCCGTGAATGATTCGTATATTCCTTCTGTATATTCATAGCTTCTCGAAAGCTATGAAGGATATTTTGCTCGCATGCTCGCTGAAATACTCATATATTTCAAATATACATATCGATGGGAATATCTTTACATCATTTATCCTTAAAGACACTGTTTGCTACAGTGGATTCGGTGTCTAATCTTAGTACGTGTTTCTTTAATTTACGCATGAATAAATTTTTCACATTCTTTATGGCAAGTGCAATTAACAATAATGTAGGAAGAGTATTTGAGACAACTGAAAGGATTGAGTACATTGGGAGATAAGAGAGATAACCGATAGCTACAAGGGGTAGAAATAGCCGAACACAAGGAATTTCATTTATGTTATCAAAGGAATCTGTTCGAATGAGCTTTGATGTTGTAATTCAGTACAAACATATAACAAGATCCAAAGGCTTTAAAGACGTCATGGAACAGAAAAATGATATTGTTATTGTACAATAAAGTTTCATACATACTTACCTGGCAGATATATACTTAGCTGACGACGGAGTCTATAGCTAAGTATATATCTGACAGGGAAGTTGAATGTATGAAAATAATGTTTCCATGACTGTACACACCTTCAAAGTCCAGTTCAGATTCTTGTTTTTTTAGTCATTTGAATAATGGGGGTCGTCCATTTTACCTGAAGAAAAAGGACTCGGCTGAGAGGATCGATGCTCCTTCCTGGCGTCCTCCTCCGACCTTTTCCAGGACACTTCATGGTGGAAGGATCAACCATCCTTCATTGATTAACTTCACCATTTTTAATTTTTTTTCCCCCTGACTCTTTATATTCTCCTTAAAGCTTTATTCTCCAATGGACAGAATCTTTGATTTAGTACTAGTATAGTCAGTCCACTTAAGGTAGATTCTTGGGCAAGCCTATGCCTATGAGAAGTGTTTGGCAGCCTCTGATTGGCTGGTACCGGGAGGTAGGCAGCCAATTCAGTGTCTTATATTTTCGTCTGTAGCTTAGAAAACTAGCAATATGTTTAACTTTCTTCAATTATATCATACTTAGCAAAAGATACATACCATAGGATTCGGTATTAATTGCACAACAAAGTCGTGATTTCTTGAAGCCAATAAGATACAAACAAAAGGAATTACAATGAGTACAAATGACGAGAGAACATATAATTCTTAATACCTGTTTTTACTTATCATTGGATTTTGCTTCATTCATGCAATCTAGACAAGATAAAAAAAAAAACTTGTGTTTTCATACAATAGATTCACTCTGAATTCACTTGTAATTTCAGATTTTAGAGGAGTGTGATATGTGAAGAGAAAATGAACATGTATTATTATGTTGCATCCATAAATAATTAAATTTTGACAGTATTTGCCGCAAGACACCGTTGCATTGGTCGTCTCAGCGAGAGCTTTGAGTTGCCAGTTAGCGGTAAAAGAAGGTTGCAGTTTCGACAATATTTACAGTGTTATGTAATTACATTTTCTATAAATAAATACACGGAATTCCCATTATAACTGTCGAGAAAAGAACTATGAAGTTAATTTACAAATCTTATTAGAAAAATATACCTACTCTCATTACCACACTTATATCTAAGTATTTACACAATTCAGGCAGCTCCGGCCACTATGGTATCAGGACTGAAATAAAGAGGTCGCACAGGTAACACGAACTCTATCACTTGGAATCTAGTTCATCATTGACAATAACATGCAAATCTCCTAGGCACAGAGTCTATCACTGATAAGTAAATAACATGTTGAACAAATGCCCGATCTAAGTATTGAATACTTCTCTTTAAGTACTCACAGTTACGGTCACTTGGTGGAAACTGATATTCAAGTGGATGGTCCTCAAACCCTGACATACTCTCGCATCTTTATCTCAAGCTAAGGTCTTTAGTGAAGAAAGCGATCGAACTTGTGTTCCTGCTTTTATAGCACTGCCAACTAGTCATTTTCTATAGTTTGATTTCAACTTTTCCACCAAGCGACTAACTCAATAAACTACTAAATAAAAAAGCACAAAATCAAATAACTGTGATGCATTAAATTTAAGCGAAATAATAAGTCTATTAAAAAAAGTTTGTGAAATTTAGAACCATTGCATTTCTGCCACCACTGGACGTAAATTGGAAGGGAAGTTAAGGCCTCAAGGTGGAGTTCTTTATCGCGAAAAACTGAGCACTGAAAAAGAAGGAAAGGTCAAGGAATGCGATGGGGGACCCAACTGGGGGGCTAGAGTGCGCAGTTCGTTACGGGACACTTTAGTCCTCCACTTCTGGTGCAGCACTACGTCAAACATCCAGCTCTTAACAGCTAGACACAATCTTGACTTCCGAGTGATCAATCGATATCTTATATAAAGGGCAATACAATAAATGTCATAATAGTAGCCACTGCAACTGGCTATGCAATGAAAGGCAAATAAAATTTTTGTAAGAGTTCAAATAACATAGGATAATTAACTTGCTTGTGAAACAGTAATCAGCAATGTAAACACATTTAAGGCAAAAAACATTGTACGACCACGAGAGAGAAAAAAACAACCAAATTTCAATCAATGCACAATAACAATAAATCATCACTTCAGGTAATAGCATAATTACACAATCACTTCTAGTAATCAAACAGACAAATGACCTGAGTATCGTATACTAAAGCACAAGGACAATCAATTAAATTACAATGATCAACGAGACAAGCATCTTCACTAAGATAACGATCTCAATTGATGTTCAAGATAATCACTTGAAATGGTAATCGTAGATTATTTTTACGGTACAATACCAACTAATGAAAGTAAGAATTGTATCAGATGTTAATTAATGCCAAATCGACCAATTAAGGTAAACTTGGTAATACAGGATTACTAATATTAAAGGACTCCATTAGTATGGTAAATAATGGGGCAATGCTTTCTTCACAGCATTGTCGACTTCAATAGAATGTGTTCATGTAAATGAAAACAATTCAACTAGGCAAAATATGAACACATAACTTTGTTACGTTCAAAATGCATAGTCATTCCTCGTGAATGAAACAATAATGAATATTATAGCAATGGCAAATTTATCAATAGTAACCAAGAGTTTCACTTGTTACTATGACTGTTGCATAACTCCCCATTACAGCTATCAGGTAGAAAACGTATCAGTTGAACCGTCTCCGGACCACGTTGTTCGGTCTCACAAGATGCAACTACAATAATCAGCACTACCCTATCTAACACCTTCAAGTCTCTTCCCATCTCCCACTCTTTAATATTCGCCTCAAAAATACATCACACACAAACTATACTAAATTGTCTCTTACCCACTCCACTATTTTTTGTCTGCTCAACAGCAGCTTTCCTTTACGGTCAGACACTTAAAACTCAGTCACCATTCCACTCTCTTCGCTAACACAGTTTTCTGTCTCTCGCTCACTCACGGTCCAGATAGGGCCGTGCGCTCACTCAACTCGAGTCCTTCAGTCTGTCGAGATATGCTACTTCATTTTTGTCATCCTGGTCACTCTCGTTGTGTTCGATTTCATACTCTGCATCATCCCGGGTCCCTTCTTCTTCTTCTTCATAGACATGGGTGTTTATCTCTAGTGGGACAATGTGCTCTACTGCTCAAAGATGCTCTTCGCCCTCTAAGAACACCTTTACGGATCTCATTATCCCGCGTTTATCATTTATCAAGGTAGACTGTGATAATTTCACCGAGAGTCCATTAACTACGTTTCCCCTGATTGGCCTTTACTAAGACGATATTGCCTTCTTGAAGGGCAGTCAGAGGGTCCTCTCGGAAGTCGTAACGTTCTTGGAGCATCTTCAGGTACCTATCCATCACGCCAGTACCTCTTGCAAAAGTCCAGGGTATCAGTTACCCTGAAGTACTTGTGTCGCAGTTGCCTCGTGGTCAGGGTGGTGTGCATTTCCTCTTGAGGTATCATTAGCGGCAGTAGTCTTATCACATTACCATGAATGAGATGCGATGGGGTGAGAACTCCGTCTTCTCGTGTGTCCCCAGCGTACATTGGTGTACGGTTGTTGAAGAGGATGTATCCCACTCCCCCTTCAATCAGGATGGGGCCGGTGTGGTCCACGCCGACCTTATCGAAAGGGCGTAGCAGGCGAGTTCTGTCAAACGGGAGAGGGGGAGGCGGTGGCCGACGACGAAGAGGCCTGAAAGCGAGAATGCAAGCCCTACATCCCCCTACCACTCTCTTGGCGATGGCCCTCAGTCCAGGGCTCCAGCATTCCTGTCGATCAAGTGTGATTAATATGTTGACATCACAATGCATGAGAGTGGTATGGAGGAATTCTAAATATAACGTAGCTAACATGCCTTTAGGAGGCGACAAAATCAACTAGGTTTTACAATCGGTTATGTTACGTAATCTACCCTGTATAGACAATGTCATCTTTCATCACTAAGTTAAACTGCTGGATAAAATTAGTTATGTGTGTGGGCACTTGCACATCATTTCCAAGTTTGTCACATACTGTAGGATAATAATGTCTTTGTTCTAAGTATACTAATATAGTGAATGGATCTGCCTTGCAGTTCCCAAACATTAAGACATATTTCATAATTTTCTTCAACTTTATGAAACAAACATTACTCCCCCTTAGATTCCATATTTCTCTGGGCGGAGTCAACGTTCCTTCGTCTCTCAACTCTGTTGTTTGTCGGGAGGCTTATGGTCATCTGGCAGTTTGGTTCTGCCCTGTTGATGGAGAAAGGCAGGTCTCTTGTTCCACATGTGGCTAGACTTCAGTTCCTTCAAACTGGCACGTCTGGAGAGTATATATGCTGGGTTCTCTTTGGTGGGAACATAGCGTAGTTCTACAACACATTCCTGTAGGATGAAATTGATCTCCAACACAATTAGAGATTAAAGTGTTTTTGTTTCCTTCCCTACTCTGTACCCAGCCTATAGCCACCTTGCTATCGGTCCATGTGACAATTTGAGAGAAGCTGAATAAACTCTTGAGATGGCTGCATAACCGAAATCCCAACAATAAGGCTAACAACTCAAGTTTTGATACGGTTAATTTAAATTGCTTTTTTGATGTGACTCATCTTCGAAGTTAGAATGTTCGTTTGACCTTCATGTTGCCTGACATATACAATGGCTCCGTAAACCTTGCTAGAAGGATCAGTGAATATGTGTAGCTCAACGATTCCCAACATTATTTTCTCTTGGAAACTCTAAGGAATGAAAGTCTACAAATTCAGTTAATATTTCATGCGCTTCCTTTTCTTGTTCCTGAGACAGAACATCATCCCATCCTATCCCTTCCTCCCAAAGTTCCTGTAAGAAAAGTTGTCCCCTGACAAATATGGGACTAACTAATCCTAAGGGATCAAAATTGGCTACTAAAGATGACAGAAGTTTGCGTTTCATTATTCTGTGTCAGATGTGACTCAATTGTCATGAGTATGACTAGTGCCACTAAATTCCCAACTTAGTTGTAGCTGGTAAGTATTAAAAAAATCCACATTTGCAATAGAGCGGCAATCTAATCACTTTAACATCATTGGCACCACCTGTCACTGAGCGTGAAAAAAAAAAACAATCACCACCACCTCCAGACCCTTCCACCTCGCCAAAAATCATGCACAGACTGCAGCCTCACCAGAGCAAAGGGGTCTGCCCCCTTCTATTCACTACTAACACTACTTCTATTTCCTACTTTACTCTACTCTATACCTGTCCCCATACCTTCACCCCTCACCCCAATTAAATCCATCCTTTCCTATCCCCATAAGTAAGTATGTATCTCTCATCGAGTTGCTGCTCGGCACCCGTAGCAGTAACTTCTCTTCTGAGACCTTCTCTGGCGAACGTGAGCGGCAGCGAGCGATCGCGCCATCCCAGTTGACGATAGCGGCGATTTTTCCAGTGATTTTCGGTAATTTACGACGACACCGAGAATGATAAATTTGAGAGAGCTCTCACAAAATATAAGAAAGTTCATTGACATCTCTGTTCTCTCCCAAATAATTCT
Source organism: Macrobrachium nipponense (assembly GCF_015104395.2). Taxonomy (NCBI): domain Eukaryota; kingdom Metazoa; phylum Arthropoda; class Malacostraca; order Decapoda; family Palaemonidae; genus Macrobrachium; species Macrobrachium nipponense. The sequence continues at coordinate 66,519,330 of NC_061096.1, forward strand.
TCTATTACTAACAGTCTCTCTTGCCTAAATTTCGGTAGCCGTTGTGGTCTAAAAATGATATTGTTATAATACAATAAAGTTTTATACATACTTACCTGGCAGATATATACATAGCTATTACTCCGTCGTCCCCGACAGAAATTCGAATTTCGCGGCACACGCGGCAGGTAGGTCAGGTGATCTACACCCCCGCCGCTGGGTGGCGGGAATAGGAACCATACCCGTTTTCTAATTCATATTTTTTCTTCCAGCTGTCTCCTGAGGGGAGGCTGGGTGGGCCATTTAATTGTATATATCTGCCAGGTAAGTATGTATAAAACTTAATTGTATTATAACAATATCATTTTTATACATTCAACTTACCCGTCAGATATATACATAGCTGATTCACACCATTGGTGGAGGGTAAAAGACAGCTATTACTGAATATACAGGTAAACAACATACGTTGTAGGTAATAAATAAATAAAACCTTGGTTCCTATGTGTTTAGACGAAGGGTCGACTTCCTAGCTATTGCTAGTAGTCTGCTTCGTCTCAAGAGCCTCAGCGAGGATGTGACCTATGGCTAAGAGTTCTTGTAGATCTGTCAATGGGGTCTTATCCACTTACTTGACAGAATCTAGTGGTCATTTGTCAATGGGGTCTTATCCACTTACATGACAATACACCAATGCCTATTGGCATAATTTAAGGAGCACAACACCGATCCCGATCACCTGATCCTAACACGAGGTTTGTGCTTAATTTGAAAAGAGCTATCCCCAAACTCATTTCAAATACCCCAGAAAATAATACACTTATGTTAAAAAAAAAATACAAATAAAAATAAAATTTTAATTTACTAGTTTAATGGATCAGTGTCGTCTCCCTATCCCAGCAACGCATCCGTGGACACGTATAACAAAGAGAGAAGGATCTCTCATAGGCCCACTTGATCTCCTTCGTGCAAAGAAAAGTCAACACAGAGTTGCATCTCCCGTTATTACAGCTAATATGTCTCTCATGACATATTGTTATGGAAAGAACAAGAATTGTTAAAAGCCCGCACTTCAAGAGCTTTTAATTCTTAGCTGTTTGAAGGAATCATCAAGTTACTCAAGAAGTGCTTTAGAGATTCCACTGTTCCAAAGAAGACCAGGGCTTTCTTTGAAATAGATCTCTTCTGGATGAAGCCCAGAGCCTGGCTTGCGCCTGGCTGGCGCTTCGTGCCTGCCTGGTGCCTCGCGCCAGTCTGGCGCCTCGCGCCTGCCTGGCGTCTCGCGCCTGGCTGGCGCCTCACTCGCGCCTGGCTGGCGCCTCGCGCCTGGCTGGCGCTTCGCTTGCCTGGCGCCTCGCGTCTGGCTGGCTCCTCGCGCCTGGCTGACTTCTCCCCACTTGCTGGAGATTCGAGCTTGTTAAGAGTCTCTATGAAAACTGGCGATGTCCACCTCGGACACTATTTGCCTGATTTATTCGCCTCTAGCGCATCTGCGCCAGATTGGAGGCCTACTCCTTCTCTCATCAGACAATGACAGTGTTTATTTGGACTGTCTTGCTTTGGCGTCTTTACGCCTGTTTGGCATTTGGCGCCTGATTGGCGCTACATTGTCCGAAAGTCTGAACATCCACAATCGTTTATCAGGAGAATGGAAAAGGGTGTAAGAAATTCTTTCACTTTGAGCTTATGGCCTCCGTAACAAGGGGAGGTAATTATAGTCAGCTACATCCAGTAGACGATAGGAAATCTAATAGTCCGAGAGACCAGTCTTCCTCCGAGGAGGATCATACTTGATACTTCCGTTGCTAACGAGCACTCTTCCTACATGTTGATGAGTTCTCTTGTTGCAAAATCTTCCCTATCCTTGCACGAAGGCAGGGAAAGAGCCTGGAAGTCTAAGGAGATTCTGAGCTGAAATTGGGAGGATTCCTGATTTCTAGCTCTTTAAATATCTCTTCGAACCTTCTGGGAAGTGGTTTTTTAAGCCCTCATCGTATTCCAAAGACACTGTCAGCAAACGTTTAAACCTTATCTTCTTTTGTAGATGAGAACGTAAATACATTGCCTGTACAACGAATCCTTTATCTGAAAGCGTTGATCCAGGAATAAAAGGTTTTAGTTCTTTCGCCAAACATACCATGCTGGCAGGAACCCATTGCCTAGTCTTTCTAGAATTTGATTCCAGATTCCAAGCCCAAAATTTCACTCGTCCTTTTGGTCGTTTAGTACCAAGAGAAACATTGATGAGGAGCAGTTCCATCTTGTCAGAACACGGAATCTGAGGCCCAAATAGGATCCCATTGTAATTATAAGATCTCCTAGTCTTGTCGTATAGAGGTATTGTATAAGATCCCGAAGATCTTAATGCTCTGCTATCTCCAATTCCCTTTATAGAGACAGAGTATAGCCTTTTACTGCGTTCTTTGATAGCAGAAATATACAAAGGTGATTCTTCCCTCTGAAAGGAAGAAAAAACCGCTATGTGGTTCACAGAGGTATCGGAAGAGGACAGTTTCCTCATTCCCTCTAGCACGATCTGCAGTAATCAAATATCTTATTCATGACTACTGTCATTTACCTTGAAACATCCTCTCATTCATGTCCACTTCTGGTCAGTCTGCACGCAGACAGACTCAGAGTGGAGAGGTTGTTAAGGTCCATTTAAAATAGATGCTGAAAGAATATTCAGACTGTCTTGGAAAAGGACTTCCAAAACTTGCTGTGAGAAGAACGTGACCTCTGTGAATCCAACCTCTCTAAGTCTAAAATGAGGCATAACGTATTATCCTCTCTTTCTTTGACGCCCTTTGTCTTACATTCTGTAAAAGAGTTATATTTTAGGGGAAAAAAGACTAAATTTTATTCCCCTTTCTATAAAATAAAGATGGTGTAGATTGCTACATCTCTCTTATATTCTTTCTTCCCGTCCTCGTGCCTGGGCAACGAGAGAATGGAAAATTCTATCATTGTTATTCAGCAAAACAACAAATTATTATTATCCTATTCTCCTAATAAATGATCCAGGATCGAGGAGAATCATTCAAGATTCCTATCCTAGGACATCAGGCCGTAATGTACGGTTCAAATACTTGAAAAAGCCTCTCACCCAATACTGAGAGCTCTTACGAGTCTTTTCCAGTACCAAAACATTTACAAGGGTCCTTCCCTTTGTTTAGATGTTTACATAGGAGTAGGATAATATAACATCCTGTTAAAAACAATGAAAGAGGAGAAAGAGGAGCTGCATGGTTCAAGGGACTAGCCGAAACGTGCAATAAAAAAGGGGTTGCCAAGGTCTTTCTAAAACCTGCACCCAGATTAACTAATGAGTCCGATATATTTTCTATCACTTGTCTCATAAGGTTGAGGAAAGCGAGAGAACTTCTAAAGATATCGGTTCTCTTCACCATGTAAAGGTCTATAAAGCAGAGGAACCCACTTATCCTGACACGTACTACGTTCGCTTGTGCGATATCTAGAATAATTGTCAGTAGAGGGTTGCTCTGGCAAAGAAAGTTTCTCCCAAAACAACTCCTCTTGCCAGGAAAGAAGTCGCTCACGCGACCACTATATCACCTGACATGAGAAGTATGTTCTTGTTAGAGACTTCCGCAATTTCAGTTAATCCTGACAAGGGCCACGGCCGCCTGTGCGATAACTTGTGTCCCTGTCAGGAAAAAACTGATCTTGTGTCAGTTCTCAAAGAGGAAACTCATGGAAAGTCTATCTCCAAATACTGAGAAATTGGAGATCCTGATGTCTTGCGCCTGGTTGGCGCCTCGCTCCTGGGAGGCGTCACGCTTCTGGCTGGCGTCTCCCGCGCTACCCTCGCAGCATCCTCGCGCTTTGGGCCGCCTGGTGGCCTCGCTCCTGGGAGGCGTCACGCTTCTGGGGGCTGGCGTCTCGTCTCGCGCCTCGCAGCGTCTCGCGCTTGTCCTGGCGCCTCTTTCCTGGGAGGCGTCACGCTTTTGGCTGGCGTCTCGCGCCTCGCTCCTGGGAGGCGTCACGCTTCTGGCCCATTACTTGCAACCGTGGTCAGGAAATCTCGATATCAAAATAAGAAGAGGTGCTGTAAGAATCCTATAATTTTACAGTACTTACATAGTTGGATTTTCTTCTCAATTTTCCTCTAATTCGAGTATATCGGAAGGGGAATTATTCTTTCCTCGGTTAATTCTTCCGTATCCCCCCCCCCCCCTCCTGAACGAGAAATATTTTGGCTGGTGCTCTTCGCTTATTGCACCAGGCTGGCGGCTCCTACTAATTATCTTTATGTTATGTGCCAGAACATCTGTCTTTATGGTACCCGACATCCTTTCATATGTTAATTCCGTTCTTATTATGAAAAACTATTATATACTTAGTATAATCCATTCAGGGAAAACATTTCCCACTAAAAGAATGTTTCCCATTCGACTCATACAACTTCTGCGCAATATCCGATTCTAAATACGGTTGTGTCGTTTCTCGAAAGACTTAACCATAGCGTAGTCTTGAAGTGAATCTCTATTACATCTCTCTTCTCACTAAGTATGTACTCTAATAAGACATGCTTTCGTAAGTATGAGTGCATTAAATATATAATGTTCTGCTGCATTAGAATCCTTTAATCATGTTATCTACGGTAAACAGCATTGAAAGGTTGTAATATCTTTCTTATTGAAAGCTTCCTAACAAAAGGCAGACAATATTTATTATGGACAGCTCAGTTTTCCCTCAATCCGAGGCTAAGAACCAAGATTGTAGGGAAGAGATACGGTTAGTTATCCCATTCCGCAGGAGAGGAGAGCTGTAACCGACCGCTCACGACTGAGAACAACATGGTACTGCCGCTGGTCTCTCTCTCAATTCAAAGCGAAAGCAGTCTTCGAAAGCCGACTGGCCTTCCATTTCCAGAGTTGCCAGTTACTCCATTAAATAAAGGAATCTTATAAAATTTTTATCGAGCTTCAGGAAGTTTTATATAAGCATAATTAAGCGAACGAGACTTCGACAAGTCTAGAAACTAAATAGGTGTCGTCTAAACAATCCTTTTAAACAATTTCTTCCTAGGAAAGTCCTAGAAGGGTACTGGTAATTCATGGAAACCTCTTCTAACACGAAGAAAAATGTTTCTATCCTACTCTCAATTCACCAATAAAGATATGCTTCTCCGATCATTCTCGAAGACACGGAAGCATCATATAACTCATACTCTAGCGTAATAGAATACTCTATAATACTGTTACATTAAGGTAAACCGTATTAATTTAGGAAAATTTTGTAAGGATTTCACTTGACCATTATAGCATAAATTTCGGTATGTGAGTATGCCTTGCCATACCGTAGCCTAAGGCGATTTGTCCCTAAGCATGGTAGGAGCTAGAAGTTTAAAAGTCATACATATATGCTGTATCACTCAACGAGATCCATATAATTCATTCGATTGACAAATAATCTAAATCGTTCTAATCAGAATAGATCTATATCTAAAAATGCACCGATGGGGAATCTTATGTTGAAATAACAATTTCATACCCCCATGGGATAGCGTTCTCGTCTAGTTGCGAAAAAATGTTCGAACAATGACTATCACAAATGTTATCGAATGATCTCTAATATTAGAAGGCGCTAAATCGTCGCCTGAATCGAAAGGTGGATCGATTAAAGTCATTCTCATTTTGAATAATTCTACCAGAAGGCATTATACGAGGATCTTCGTCAAATTGATTCATTCGAAGTTCTCCTATCCATCATGGAACGTAGGCATAAAAAGGGAGAAACACTGTTTTAGGATGCCTTTCCAATGGCTATCCCTGGCAGTCTGGGACGCTCTACAGAACCTGCCGAGGGGACGCCTGACCGGTGGGGATTCTCTGAAACCTCCTTACGGTTTTCGACATTCCTTCTCCTCTGGGCTTGTGAGCTTGGAAGAGGTCTAGACCTGAGAGCGAGACAGAGCCGATCAGACGCACCCTCCATTGTAATGGGGGAACACTATATTCACTTCTACGTTCTAAGAGTTCGCATTTGAACTATATCCAAAGTCTACAATTTGCAAATATGATATTGTAGATTCTGCGGAGTAAGAAGGTGATGAGGATGCAACAACTACTAGTACTGTTACTACTATAATTGCTCGTTAACACAAGAGCTAATAAAGCTTCTAAAGGATAGTTACTTTTCTGACTTCCCCAACTAGGAAGAAAGATATACATTTCTCAATCAAATCTAACACTTATTTGTATTAATGAATAAATATAAGTAATTCCCTTTTATGAAAGTATAAGTAATTCCCTTTCGTGAAAGTGCATGAGTGTCTACCGAAAACTTCGATAGTTACACGTCACTAATCTTCGAAATTTTCGAAGTTAATATTATCAAAAAGTTAACAAAAGCGTATGCCGAACCAAGATCCATTACTTCCCTGTAAAAGAAAAGTTAGCCCAGACGATCGATGGCGATGACACACGAAAATCCATCAGGAGGAACTGCAAACGTTGTTTACATTCCAAGCGACAGAAAAAATATGAATTAGAAAACGGGTATGGTTCCTATTCCCGCCACCCAGTGGCGGGGGGGTAGATCACCTGACCTACCTGCCGCGTGTGCCGCGAAATTCGAATTTCTGTCGGGGACGACGGAGTAATAGCTATGTATATATCTGACGGGTAAGTTGAATGTATAAAAACTCAGATTGAAGCAAGGACTAAGAGACAAAACTTTCTACTTTCGCAATTCTTTATTGCAAGTAGCAAAAGAACGATAGGCTGTTGTCTCTCATGAACCAGAAGTTAGGCCCTTCAGGCAAAAGTAAAACAACACACACACACACACACACATTCTCTCTCTCTCTCCAACCTTCTCTCTCTCTCTCTCTCTCTCTCTATCTCTTTCTCCCCTCACAGATACTGATGCAGCCATGGACTCGTGACTCAGCCCATACCCACCATTGCAGAGGCGACAGCACCAGAGAACTGGAAAAGGACGACGTCTGCTTCTTCCTTTTCAGATGCACCTGAGACTGTAAGGCCAAGATTGGACTCCTCCACCTCCTCTGAAGAAGAAACCGCCACTGCCACTTCTGAAGGAAGAGCAAACCTCCCCCTGCCATGGACACTGGCGACGGTTTCCAGCTTGTCACCAAAAACAAATGGAAGCAACAAAGACCACCAACAGCACCTTCACCCCCTTCACATGCAAAATACCAGATCATTCCTCCAACCAATAGCAGCTCTTATGCATTTGTAAAGACTTAGAGAAAAAAGGAAAGTCATTCAAGGTAAGACCCACCACCAAAGGAGAACTGTATGTAATGCCCACTAATGAAGGAACAAATGAATTTATAAAAAATAACCCGGCTTGTTTCAAATACCAGAAGGCTCTCATCTGAAGAGTTTTCAGACTCTGTTAACTCTGGCATTGAGTTCTTTGACTCTTACACAGTAGTACCATGCATCTTTGTGATCGGTCCTGGATTGTTTGGTCTTTGGCATGGACATATCTGCTACCTCTCTGAGTTTGCTAATGAACTCTTCATAGAGGAGTTCTATGTCATTTGCCGGGTTTACAAGGTAATCCCTCACCCAGTTTGCAAACTTGCGGTTCCATCTCTGGTGGCGGCAGTATGGGGGCCAGTTTCTTGAGCTGTAGGCCAACATCAATGGCTATGTGGTCACTTGTGAGTGTCTCGTGCAGCTTCCATGTTGCTTGCTCCTTTAGGACAGAGTTTGTGAAGGTTATATCTAGTCTTCCTCCTTTTAGATGAGTTGGCTCTCCACTATTTAGTACGCACACCTCTGGGAATTCACATGATAACTGGTGTAGATGTCGACCAGTTGTGTTGAGTTTAGACTCGGGTGATGTGCATTGAAATCTCTCACTATTACTGTGTTTTCTTGTGTTGCTGCACTGAGGAGTGTCTCCCCTTCAAATGTGCTGTCTCGAGCCCTGTATATATTGTGTACTGTCAGTGTTGTGTTTGCAAGTGTGAGTTTTACACAGTGATTCTACATCATCTCCGCAAGGGATGTTGTCTACTTTCTTTGATGGGATTGTGTTTTTAACCAGGGTGATTAGCCCTCTTTTAGTGCGTGTTTGGCGTTTTGTATACTTTGTACCCTTTCAATGGGAATTTGGCATTTTCCCTTACTAGTGTTTCTTGTAACATTATGATGTCATAGTTATTTGTTTGTGTGTGTGCTTGCAGGAATGCGTATTTATTGTTTGCACTTAGTATGTTCCACTGGAGGATTTTTATAGTGTCTGTGTCTCTTCAATCATTTATTCTGATTGTGGTGTTGTCGTTTCCTAACTCATCATTTGCAATTTATGTGCTTTGACTACAAACACTGTGGTTGGCCCTGGCACTGGAGATATACCTGGTACTGGCACTTGGTATGAAGCTGACACAGAGTGTCTGTGTAGTGCTATTTGCACTGTTGATATTTAGTTGTGTAAGCATGGTGATGCAGAGTCCTCTGGACGTTCTTATGCACTTGTCAACCACTTCTTTGGCAAGGTCTTCAAAGAAGTTGGATCCTGTCAACTCTGCAAACTTGTATAGCATTTGCACTAGGAGATTTGTGAGATCTTGGGTCTGGGCAATGTATTTGTCGTGTTTTAACTCTGGGTGAACTTCATACCTGTTGATTTGTGGGGGTAGGAGGAATAGGGGACACTGGGTTGTATGGCTTTGGGGAGCGGGAACAGTGGAGCTGGTTTTGGGATTTGGAGCGAGGAGGATAGGTCGGGTTTTGGGAACAGGAAAGGTTAAATATGAGTTTGTTGGCGTGGCCGGTTCTGAAAAACTGATTTTTCTTATTGGATGGGTGAGGTTTGGCGTGTATTTTCATTTCTTTCTTCCGAGGCTGGTTTTGTGGTCTGTTGGGTCTAAGCCCTCCAGCTGCAGCAGCATAGGACTGTACTTAAGCTGGGGGTGCAACTGTGTTTTAGGGAGCCTGTTGAGGCCCCCTAGCTGCAGTAGCACAGGACCTTGATCCCTGCTGGGTAGTACGAGCTGCAGTTGTCTGTTGGGGTCTGGTGGTTTGTGAGTGTCCAGGGAGGCTCCTAGGTGGACTGCCTTTGAGAGTATCTATTTTCTGTAGCCTTATTGGGCATTTCCTATTCCACACATGGTGGTTTCCCTTGCATGCGGGGCATCTGGCGTTTGTTTCCTGTCCAGCTTTGAATTTGTCTGTGCATAATTTTGTGGGATGTCTCCCACTGCATACTCCACAAATGGCTTTAGCAGTGCAGGCACTGTCATGATGTCCATACCTCTGACAGTTGAAACATCTGAGAGGCTGTGGCGTGTAGTCCATGGTGGGGAAGGAGCCCCACATACCAAGATTCAGTGATTTTGGCAGTGGTCCTTTCCACACAACTAAGACTTTGCGTGTGGCTGGGGGTTGGGGTCCCTTTGTTTGGCATCTTTCTGCTTTGACAACTTTTGGGTTTTCAAGAATAGCCCTGGTGTCAAAGTGCAGTGGGAAGTGGCATAATGTGAATTTGGTGGATTTGTCTTCTGGATTTAGGAAGGAAGTCTGCTTGGCATCTGGGACGGGCATGTTCATCTGTGTGTATTGGTGTGTGCCTTTTGAGAGTCTAGGGTCTACTCTTTGGAGTTGTTCGAGTCTGGGGTCTTGGTTGACATAGGGGGTTGTTTGCTGTTGTTTCTGAATGGGTGGCTGGTTTTGTTGGGTTTTTGTGTTACTGGTGGTCCTGGGTTGTGTGTGGGTTGTTGAGTGAGAGGAATTGGTTGCTGCCATTGTCCTGAGATGTCTTTTTGGGGTTCTTGCTGTCTAGTAGGTGGTTGTGATGTGTATTGTTGTGTGTACGGTTGTGCTGTAGTCGGGGGAGAGATCCTTTCATCTTCCAGATCCTTTGCAGTCTCTCCATGCAACCTTTGTACCATGCATGGTATCCTTTGTAGCAGTTGGGGCATCTGGCTGTAGTTGCTACTTTCCTCTTATGTCTATCAATGCAGTCCCTTGTTGGGAGCTTCCCACTGCATACGGGTTTGGCTGTGCCTTCCTGTTGGTGGTGGCCAAATCTCTGGCATATGAAGCATCTGAAGGGTTCGGGGATGAATAATTCTGTGTGATACTTGCCCCATGTTGGGATGTTTACGACATGGGGCCTTTTACCATGGAAGGTGACTAGGACCTTCTTTGTAGGTTCCTTTGCTTTGTTTAAGCATCTTTCAGCGTGTATTACTCCTGGTAGCTTCTTAATGGGGTCTACTGGAAGGATTGTCGGGTATCCATATATTTTGCCTTTTTCTGATTTCTGTGTCTGGTCTAGATACTGGAAATTTTTGTCCTTTTTAAGGATGTTTACCGATTCCTGGTTCTTTGGCGTGATGATGAATTGTCCTCTGTCGTTTGGTTTGGCAATTATTCGCAAGGCGGGGTATTTGTCCTCAAGTTCCCTTATTGCTGCATAAGATGGGAGTGGGGATTGCTTTGAACTTGCATAGTGGAGGGAATTTGGTTAAGGATTGTGTGTCTGTGCATGTTTTCATGTGATGTTGCAGGAGGTTGTGTGCATGTGTTTGGAGTCTTCCTCAGTTTTCTTAATTTCTTTCTGTTGTGGGCTACCTGGTAGCCATCGTTTCCTTGTGTTGATTCATTGCCAGAGTGTGAGCTGTGTTCATGTTCATCAGAGCTGTCCAGAGGGGGGGGGGGGGTGCAATCGTTGGGGTGGTTGTTTTTTTTTTTTGCCTGTGAAGGGTTGTCATCTAGAGTGTTTTTCTTGGGGAGAGTGAATTCGTGGTCTGTATTTTGGAGAGGCTGGGTCGGGGGAGCTGTCGCACGATCTGGTCCGTCTTCTAGTCATTGGTGTTTCAGAGGCTGATGGTTTGGTATGGGTGTCAGGCTGAGTTTGTGATATGATAGTAGGAGATGATGGGGGTGAGGTCTTGTATGATTCAAGTACAGAGAGGGGGTTGAGGATATTTGTGAGGTGTACGTAGATGGTGTGACTGTTGCCTGAAGGGCTTGGGTGTTATCAGTTAATTTGAGTTCTGGCTTATGGAAGGCGCCAGCCTATGCTTTTCCTATGCTACTTCCAATGTAGTATTGCTACAGTAGAACTTTTTTCTCTCTTGAATCTTGTTTCTCCGAGTTTTCAGACCACAACAGCTACCAAATTTTCCACAAGAGAGACTGTGTTAGTGTGGGAAGGTTATTTTTAGAAGGAAAGACAAGTAAAATGAGTTACTGAAAGCACTTATAAAATAGTGAGAGAGCTCTCTCAAGTCTTATTTTCCCTTGCTTAGCGCACCGACTATCAAGTCAGCAGGGCTAAACTACAGGGAGAGTATGCAGAGATACTGCAAGGTGATTGGCTTGTAGCAGAGAAGTAAAAGCTTGAATTCCTGAAAAGAAGCTTGAGAGATTCAGCTCTGGCTTCTCATGGTCGGCGGCCGAAAGTGGGAGGAGTCTGGGTGGAGCTTAGCTCTGGCTTGTGAATGGCCGGCAGACAAATCTGGGCGGAGTCTGCAGTGCAGGAGAGGCGATATTACTGCAGCAACTGCGACTTGCAGCTTAGTCTACCTCCAGTCATGGGTAATGCAGCTTAGCCCACCTCCAGTCATGGGTAATGCTGCTTAGTACATCCCCAGTCATGGGTAATGCAGCTTAGTACACCCCCAGTCATGGGTAATGCAGCTTAGTACACCCCCTGTCATGGGTAATGCAGCTTAGTACACCCCCTGTCATTGGTAATGCAGCTTAGTACACCCCAGTCATGGGTAATGCAGCTTAGTACACACCCAGTCATGGGTAATGCCAGTTAGTACACCTCCAGTCATGGGTAATGCAGCTTAGCACACCCCTAGTCTTTATATGGGTAATGCAGCTTAGCACACCCCAGTCATGGGTAATGCAGCTTAGCACACCCGTCATGGGTAATGCAGCTTAGCACACCCCCAGTCATGGGTAATGCAGCTTAGCACACCCCCAGTCATGGGTAATGCAGCTCGGCACACCTCTAGTCACAAACTTTGCAGTTTATCACACCTCCAGTGACAGGCCTAAATGGTTGGAGTAAATATGGCTCAGGTCTGCACATTAATTCCCTAGATATCAGCTTACTAGCAGAACAGTCTTGCCATCTTGTATGGTTGCATTGCAAGGGGATACATCGATGCCTTCATTAGTGTTGACCCGTACAAGGGTTTGACTTACAAGTGGTGAAATCCATACTAAGGGGTTCTCCTCATCCTTGGGGAAGAGAGGGGCTGAATCACTGAAAAATAAAATTACAAATGACTTCTCCTTCATCCACGAAAGCTTGGAGGAGAATTTTTGCTCCAGTTCAGGATTCATTATCATGATACTATGTTTTCCTTTTTACTTAAAAGAAACAGATTAGTGAACGAAAATTAAGGATATTAGCTTTAATTATCCATATATTGTTAATCTTACTAGATATCAACCATATGCTTATAGGCCTTTAATTAGGTATAAAAAGATTGATTAACCGATTCCTTACCATTCAGCGATGATAAATGGACAAATTATGTTAGAGTCTTGAAAAATCTGCTCTTCAATCTCCTCTGCCATGGATTAATTCCCAGTGACCTAAAAAAACCAGAAATTAATTATTATTACAGTGTTGGTTGATTTTTAACATAAGGACTAGGCCTTGAATACTACCTACATACAATCATTCTGCAGGTCCATGGAGTGAACTGATAGACTCAGCCTATATATCCTTTCAGGATGATCCTACAACACCATTGAGCCTAATATTGCAGTAGCTTGTTCATAGAGAACTCTAGTATCTTCCAGTATACACCGAGTTGTGGTAGTGTTGGTTTGTTTTAGTTACGCAATGGATTGTGAAGAAAAAATCTAGAATTTATTCTTAAAAGTTTAATACAGATTTGATTCTTAGATTTATTTTTAATTGAATTATTTTTGATTGAACAATAAGTTCTTATGTGTATCGTTTTATTTTTTTTATAGGTGTAAAACTTCTCCCCCTTCCATTGTATGCATGGTTCTTGCCCTTCTATGAATTAAAACATGAAAAAATGCTCCTTTGGTGAAGACAGATGAGCTTTGTCAATTACATTACCTTTTGAATCTTTAAAGTGACTGATTTGAAGCATTGCCTAGTGAGAAAGCATAGAAAAAGGAATTGTATCAATATATAATAAAGACAGTTTAATACGGATATTTTCCATTTTGAAAAGGCTTACCTTAATAATTGTGGCAATGCACTGAAGTCCTTGGTGTTAAAGGGTAAGATACTGAGTGTAAGTGTACATATTTTTTTCATTTGAGTGAAGCTCTGGGCAAGTGGTATTGCTAGTAACTAAAATATAATTTTTGTTACCGTCAACTATACTTTATTTATTATTGCTGTTAACACGCTTGTCTATGTTGGATTAAAGTGCCTAATGTTGTAAAGGACAAAATATAAATATTGATTTTGTAGATTAAGTAGTGGTAGAAAATTGAAGTGTGCTTAAGTGTGTATGTGGTGTGAAACTGGTATAATTTCCTTGGAAAAGCCTTATTCTCCAAGAAAATAAGTCATTGTATTTCTTGAACAGATTTGTATATATTCATTGCTCTGGGTTTGGTGACCTTGTGTTAAAAATGGACCAAAATCCCATTGTTTGGTAGCGGTGGTAGTAATAGAATAAAAATTTGGTATTAAGGAAAATTTGTGTATGAATAGTTTTACATATTTCCACTTGACACCATCAGCCTGTTACATGTGACTATTGCTTTTAGCTTGCTAATCTAGCCACAACAGTCACACCATACAGTACACCTTTGGAAAATAGTAGCTCAAAATGCTACTATTTTCCTAGTACAATAGACAGAATATTTAGCCTTTTTTAAAGCTGGTATCAACTAGATGACGGCTGTAGATTTAATGAATTACTCTTATTGCCGAGAACTTGTTATAACAGCATTAGTATAAAGTTAACTGTCCAGAATATTTTACCTCTAGTTGCTAATTAAACCAAATCACCCTATTGTCTATGAGATAACCAAATGTACCACAGGCTAATGTTGGAAATATTAATCTAAGGCTGCAGTGTCTTACCTTAATTGTGTATGGAAGGTAAACCAGACTCCAGACTTCAAATAATAAAGTATCCAAATCATTAACTTTATCACGAAAACTGACATTTGGAATGAATCTTACCTACTGTTAAAGTTAGCCGACTACCACACTGAATGAGGATGGTGGGTTAGTGCAGTCAGAAGAACAGAGTTTTAGCCAAGTTGACTAAAAGCTTTTTAATGGTGAGAAAACACTTCTCAACATATCAGCCTGATGTGTGATCCGTACTGGCTAGTAGTACAGTAAGGTCCTCGTAGCAAGACTTGTCAGAGGATTCTTCCGGGGAAATAGGACTGTCTTGTAGAGTACTGGTGACTCCTGGGCCTGAGTTGAAAGCCCATAATCCGCAGTCCAAATCTAAGGATAATTTTAATTACTACTTTCATATATGAAGGTGTATTCCTATAGTAAACTAATGTGTAGCACCTTCATGCTCCCAAAATTCACTAGTGGGATTTCAAACAACTAACGACAATGGAACGCCAAGGTTACTATCACATTTGGTTCAGGAGTGTGTCTGTGCCACAATGACAGGGCTTACGGCGTAACGTGCTAAAATTGAACATTTGCGAAAAATGCGGCGAAAATAGTTGTAACTCCCCCGAGCTGCAAGACTACCTTCCCTAGAAGGTGATATTTAAGGTGAAACAAGAATCCAATTAAAGCTTTAAGCATACCATTCAAAAGATTGACGTTTCGTCAACATAATGTGATATAATGAAAGCGCCATACGAACTAAAATAAGCATGAGGTCTTCGTAAAATAAGAGATGTCTGTTATACAGTACTGTTACCTACGCTTATATAATTGTATATTTCTGAAAATGCATAAAAATATGTCAAGGCATACAAAATATTATATGTATACTTGTTGCCTTCATACACATGTGATACGACGATGAGTTCAAAATATCAAGATATATAGATAATTATATCAATGATGTCATATCTTTTTGTACGAACGTACAAAGACCTTTTTGAAGGACATGGATAATTATAGTGGGACACAAATGTATATTTCTCAACTTTCTACTATTCAATATTTGCAATTATAATCACATGAGGATTTAAGTTATAGTATAACAAAAAGAAAAATCTATCTTAAATCTCCCCCTCGAAACGGTAGCAGTTTTTGCGCATGCGCACCAAGAGATAATTGACGTAACCATGACGTTAAACGAGGGAGCCGCTGCATTTCACCAACTTTACAGATTCAAAGAAATTCAGGAGGAGGAGTGTCAGCAAATAAAATTTCCGATTATTCTGAAGTGGAGAGCAGAGATAAAGATCGCCAAGCAATGTTTCATTCGATTCCCTCGAAAGTTTAACGAAAGGCCAACTGCAGAACAAATGTCGGACACTTGGGATAAGAGGTGTGTGGGTCACGAAGAAAAGACTTGTAGAAATAAATATAAAATGAACGATGTTTAAATCAAGACCGTACATCCAATAACTTTGCTGGAAACTTAAGGGTAGGCTCCACTTTGGGGGGTGCCGATCGTAAAAACAAAAAATATTTGCCAAAAATACACTAATCAAGACAGGGCTAATAATGAAATTTTCAGGCATTATTAGCACTATAATAATGCATATTCCCTGTGAGTTTATCATCCTACAGGGAAAATTAATGATTTTATGAAAAAAAATGTGAAAACGGAAATTTTCGGCCCCTCGTACTGAAGGTTATTTGGCGATTGGTGAGAAACTAAAGTCTTGAATAGAAATTCGGTCTGACAAAATGTTGGTATATCCACCTGGAACATGCACAAAAAAAATTATCAAAATAGAACTGTAAATAAGCACGTAATAACAAAAAAAAGAGCAACAACTTTGTAAGTTCAGCGAAAGCCTGCCGAAAAATCAGACTATAAGCTAAGGAAGAAAGAATATTCAGGAAAAATTCAAATCTCGATTTAGGGACAAAACCTTTTGAGAGTTTGTGTTATTATGTCACTTGATAGCCTAAAACATCTAAAAATTATATATTTTTAGGATGTTTTAGGCTATCAAGTGACATAATAACTACAAACTCTCAAAGGTTTTGTCCCTAAATCGAGATTTGAATTTTTCCTGAATATTTCTTCCTAGCTATAGTCTGATATTTCGGCGGGGCTTTCGCTGAACTTACAAAGTTGTTGCTCTTTTTTTTGTTATTACGTGCTTATTTACTGTTCTATTTTGATAATTTTTTTTGTGCATGTTCCAGGTGGATATACCAACATTTTGTCAGACCGAATTTCTATTCAAGACTGTAGTTTCTCACCAATCACCAAATAACCTTCAGTACGAGGGGCCGGAAATTTCCGTTTTTTCACATTTTCTTTTCATAAAATCATTAATTTTCCCTGTAGGATGATAAAACTCACAGGGAATATGCATTATTATAGTGCTAATAATGCCTGAAAATTTCATTAGCCTGTGTTGATTAGTGTATTTTTGGCAAATATTTTTTACGATTTTTTACAATCGTGGACCCCCCAAAGTGGAGACTACCCTTAACCACAACTGACGGGGAAAACTAATCTATTTCAGCCACTGGAAAAGTTTCAGTTCATGAGACTGCTTCGAACTTTGGACAATAAAAAACAACAGGGAAATTTGAAATTCCCAAGAATCAACTACTTATAGCCGAGGAGAGGATCTTGGAACTGCAGGATAAAGTTAGATATCTCGAAGCCACAACTGCTATAAATACTGAAGAATCTGCCGTGACACCAGAGGAGAAAGAAGATCCTACTGTTGGGGGACTCAACGTTAAGGAACATCCGGAGTAGCGAGTCGAGTGTCGGAACAATAGTTCGAACTGTAGACGAAGTTAATTTGGGTTTGTTAAAAGAATGGGTTATAGACAATCTAAATTTTCCTATACATAAATGTATATTTTATGCTGGCATGGAAGACCTTATGGAAAAGAATAGTAATTTAAATGATAATATTCTTGATGACTTAGATGCTCTTGTTGCAGAACTAAAGGACAAAAATGAAAATGTTTGTGTTTATGTTTGTGAACTGGTTCCAGACCTACATGGAAATCTGAATAGCGTTGAAATTTAATTAACTTAAATTAGATGAATGGTGTTCTAAAACGGTTTTTCATTTATAGGTGCAGAGTTGTTCTTTAAAATAGGGACATAAGTTGTTACCCTTCAGTAAGAGAAAATCTCTAGATGAGGAGCTATTAGGCTTTGTTGATGTTATTGTTAAATCATGTCCAGGTATCGCTCGTGATAAACTGGTCAGAGATAAAGAATGCAATCATGTTTCTTGTTACCAGTAGGAATAATGGAGCAATCCCAAAGGTCACTAGGCTTCATTTTCAAATTCACTCAACTTCCATAAAACGTAATTTTGAGAGAAACAGAAATAGAGATACTATGTTTCATAAACAAACAGGCAGTTAGTCAGAGAACACTGTTAATGGTGGAATGTCTGGGAGAACCAATTACTTTTATCAGAATGGTAATAATCACAATATAAATAGTCAGGTACCGAGAGAGATATGCGTCCCTGAAATAGGGAAAATCAAGTCAATTTTAATTCTCATTTTCATAAGGGGAAGCTAAATGACCGTTATGACTGCGGTGAGTTCAACCACCTTCCCGTCGCTGCCGCCATGATCATCAGCTGAGGTGCGGGAACTGTAGAAAATGAGGTCATCAGAGTAAGCTCTGTCGAGAGGGTGTTTTCGTAGGTTAAGGGTCGGGCAATGAAGACTTAACCTTTAAGTACATTGAGAAAGTTTCCTGTCTTAATATAGCTCATGTAACGCAAGGTAACTAGTAAAATGTCCTGACGAATTAAAATTGTTGATAGTCAACAAGAAAATTGATGTTCTTTGCGTGTCTGAAGCTTGGTTAGAACCGAATATTCTCGATCAGTACGTAGGAATTGAAGGCTATAATTCGTTTAGATGCGATGGTGGAGGTGATTGTATCTATGTTAGAAATGACCCGAGATGTGTTCAAATGAAGAATATAATTCCGTCGTGTAAAGGAATCTAAGATGTCTGGGTGAAAATACAATTGCGCAAATTACCAACCATAATTCTGGGATCCCTTTACCGTCACCCAAATATTCCAATAAATACATTTGATTACAGTCATGATAAATTGCAGTCAATATTAACGGAAAACAAGAATTTTTCTTCTTATTGGATGACCCGAACGATGATCAGCTGAAATATCTTTCTAAATTAAGCAATATTATAAACTTATTAAATTGTGCTCAGGTCATCGATAAGCCTACCCATATCACCCTTTATTCAAAGTCTCTCATAGACGTATTAATTGGAAGTAGAAAGGAGATAATAAAAAAAAAAAAAAGAGAAGTAGCTTCTCGTCTTCTCTCTGAAATTGATGTAAATAAACCGAAACGGAAACGTGAAGTCAAAACATTTCGAAGCTTGAAGAATTAGACCCCTGTGACTTTTTGTCATAAATTGATTGATGAAATCACAGTGCTTAGTGGTATCTTCAATACAGATGACGTTAAAAAAAAAAGTTAAAATATTAACAAGTACATTTAAGTCATGTTTAGACTCTTGCGCTCCTATTGTTACACGGGAAATTACCAGACCACCAGCTCCAGGGATCACTGAGGAAATAAAAACAAGAAAAAAGATCAATTAAAGAAAATTTTTGATCACTGAAATAAGAGTCAATCCTTTTGCCGGTTATAATAGGTCCAAGAAAAAGGTAGCATCCTTAATTCGCTCAGCTAGAATAAATACCAATAACAAATAATTTTACGAATGTAAACGAAATAAAGGAAACACTTGGAAAGTAAGAGAAGAGATCTTACCAAGTAAAAGTAAAGGTTCAAGGTTCATCAGTGTTGGTGATCCTGTTGAATCGGCAGAGAAATTGAATGAATTCTTTGCCAATTTCGGTCAAACCGTTTTTGAAGAAATACAGACAAAATTTAGCTATTGAGAACTCCGATGCAGCCCCTCGCTCAACTACGAAACAATCATTTACGTACTTTCGACCCCAACCTGTCAGCGTAGAAACTGTAATAATAATCGTAAAAAATCTAAAGAATAAGAATTAGCTGAAGGCAGATGAAATGAATAGTAAATTATAAAAGATTCTCTCCCTGTTCGGTATTTATATAACCATTATCATTAATACATAAATCGTGACTGGCATTTTTCCAAGTGATTGAGAGTATGCTCTTGTTTGCTCTGCATTGAAGGGAGGCAATAATGAAGATCCTGGACAATATCGTTCCATTTCTCTTCTACCGATTTTGGCAAAGGTCTTAGAAAGAGTAGTCAGTGATCAGCTGTATGAATATCTGTTAATCACTGCTTGATACACAGCATGGATCTAGGAGCCAAATGTTTATTAATGTTACATTTATATCCTAATTTTGTATTATATCTGTAATTCTGACCAAGTTCAGTTAAATTATTTTACCAATAATAATGTGTTATGCTAATATTTGATGTATCTAATGATTATGTATAATACTTTTAATGGATATTTAGATATAAATCTATGTGTATATTACTTTAATCAGCAGAGGTTGAATTTTAAACAAAATGTAATATTGTGGAATAAAGGTATTATTATTGTTATAATTAAAACAGTAAGAGGAATATAAGCTATTTCGAGAGAGAGAGAGAGAGACTTTTACAACCTATAAAAAAAGCGATCCATCGTGAAGGTGGCGCCTATCCTAGGCTCAAGAAGCCTCCTTGTAGAATTGCTATGCCTATTACGAGCTTAAATTGACTACAGGTAAAATTGGGTCAGCACTTAATCTAATTTAACGATTACGTAGCGACACCAATTGCTGTTGTAAACGGAAATAACAGAAACTGTTCGATATTAACAGAATACTGCCGGCGATGTGGAACCATAAGCTGTGTCAAGGGCTCGCTTTTGCCAACATGACGAAACTCCGCCCGCTAACTGCTCCCTAACCACCCTGGGAACAAGTAACAGTCATTACTATAGGACTTTGATAGGATTCATATAGGATTCTAATAGGACCTAAATAAGTCTCTAATAGGACCCAAATAGGCCTTGAATTCTCGACAATTACTGGGGATTTTCCTTCGCAAACGATACACGCCAATACTAAGCCTTTCTGTAAGATAAAAAAACCACAGGATATAGCAGATACCAAATAGGAACTTCAACAGGACCCAAATAGGACTCTAATTCTCGACAATTACTGGGATCCTGCCCTCACAATGATGCACGCCCATCCAAAAACCTTTTTAAATTGGGTGAATATACTACAGGATATGGCCAAAGGTTCAGCATTTACTTACCGTAAGTGTTCTTTCTTTTCTGTGTCGTGCCCCTAAACACACATCACACCACCACCCCCTTCCCCTCCTTCGGTTTTTCGTGTCCAGCTTCACCGGAAGAACTTAACGAAGAACCTTCAACTCACTTGTTTTATAACGACACAAGGGAAAATCCTGATGTTTATAAGGCGTACTCTGCCTTAGTACTTAGGTCCACAGTGCCTTCACACTCACAGAAATAAGTCAAGTCTTCAATTTTCCCCCATTAAAGATAAAGGACCGCTCGGAATGGTCGACTACCTATCACTACTGCCTTTTAGAAACTGCACCCAAATTCCAAATTTCCAATTTCCAGAAGACGTCGACCAGAGCAGACCAAGACACAAAATTCTATCTGTCGCCTTCTCTCATTGGCTAGTTAGTGACTGAAGGTTGTGAAAGCCATTCGCCCATTGGCGGTTGTATGAACATGCTTTTCCGGAAATGATGGTTCTTTTAAGGAACACAGTCAGAAGCCCATAAGGAATTTATTGTACGTGAAGAGAGCAAAATAAAATAATTAAAAGGTACAAACTCGACCTTCAGACGTTTTCAAAGGAGCAGTATAGATGGTACATCCAAAAATGATATGTTGGTACTGCACCTTGTGTGGAGTATCAGTTTAATGACAAGCAAACCTCCCTCTATCTGTGAAGTGATTTAGGTATTTTGTTTTGGTGGGAATCGTGACTGTATAGGTGTCCATATCATTACTTTTATTATCATTCTTATTTAACTCATGAATTCTTTTATTATTAATCCGAATAGGGCAGTTACATGCATGGGGATGTTTGTAATTGTGTTAAAATTCATGAGCCTCATGTGACCGAGTTTGTGTGAATTCTAAGGAAGTTTTGATAATTATTCAGAATGTATGTGTGTTATATATATATATATATATATATATATATATATATATATGTATGTATATATATATACATATATATATAATTTTTTAAAGTAAGATTTTTGAAAAACTAGACTTTTGGCTAAAGTAAGAGCTTTTATAAAAGTAAGGCTTTTAACAGAATTTAGGCTTTTTGCTAACGTAAGACCTTTTCGCTAAAGTAAGGTTTTCGGCTCAAGTAAGACTTTTGGCTGAATTTAGGGTTTGTGCTCAAGTAATGCTTCAGGCTAAAGTAAGAACTTGTGCACATATATATATATATATATATATATATATATATATATATATATATATATATATATATATGTATGACCTGATTTTGGTCATTTGTGGATTCGGGATATGAAGGAAAAAGAGGAGAGTGATAAGTGTACCATAGGCATGCGATGTAGAATATGCAAAAATAATAATCGGGGAAACGTTTAACACAAGTGTATTCTTCTTAGCACACAGGTGGCTTTTGCTTGTTAGATTCCGTTAACTATACCAGTGCACAGACAGCCGGACGGCAGGTTGGACTGTTATTGCCACTACATGGCGCTACTCGTCTTTGTGGCGGCCGACGGGACTGACCTCGGGGCACTTGTCTGGACCCAGTCTTTGTAGGGTGGGCCAAGACGGAATAACAAAAGGTGTGTTCACTTAGGGATCCGATCGCTAATTTCCTTCTCTCTGTGACGTCACAGGAGCACATCGACTGGACGATGCACTTGTCACTCCGTCAGTTGCATTGTTGCAGTTCACGATTATGGGTGTGTTTTCCATATTTGGGTGCACTAATAGTTCCAGATAGACAGAAAGGGATTTGTTTCCACAGGTTCCTAAAGGACCCCGAGGTGTCCAAAGTATGGATGAATGCATGAAAAAGAAATGATAGCATTAATGTTAAGGGATGCCAAGGATTTGGTTCTGTCCATTTCCGGACAGAAGATAACGAAAGAAATCTTCAACATGAACTGCTACCACAAACTTTGCCAGAGAAGTTATCACAGATTAAAGAAAACGCCATAGTCCCCTCTTTGAATTTACCTGTTAAGGACGTAAAGTCAGGTATGGTTTAACAATTTGTTTACAATCTCATTAGTGCAACTTTTAGTGACATATCTTCGGTTGATAAATAGCCTGGACTAAATTCCTGAAATGAAGTACAAAATTAGAATAGGCCTAGCCCATGCAATGAATGAAGAAATTATCGCATTAAGGCTATCCAGTTTTTTTCTTTTATACTTTTTTTTATGCATGTAAAGTTGTTCGAACAGGTGATTAGGCCTTTGCGTAGTGACCTACTTCTGAGTAGTCTTACTCTGCTGAGAATAATTAGGCCTAGATCTTTTATTTCTTAAGAACCCCACTAAGGGATATCGCGGGGTCAGAGCGCTGAATCTGTTAATAAAAGCATAGACCTATTGATGAATCACGTAGTTGTATGGAGAGTTAAATGGCTTCCATTAGCCTAATCATCCCAACAGCTTTTCTTATCTATGACAGCCCAAACTCATTACACACACACACACACATATAATATATATATATATATATATATATATAAAATGGGTGCTCGCACATAGGATTAAGGGGGTGTTTCTTGTTTCACCTGGAATCCTGATTTATATATTCATTTGTGTGTGTGCGTTTTCTTGCATATTATTTCAATTACAGTAAATAAAAGGTATTTTGATTACACTGTATACCATGTTAATGTGCTAAATTACCCTCAAGATATGCTGGAATACAGTCGAACAGCAGAGGCTATATAGAACTCCAAAAATAATATTATATAATAATATAATAAATATATATATATATTTATACTATATATATATATATAATTTATTTATATGTACATAATCTACTATTATACAACAGATCCAGACGGAAGTGAGAGAGCAAGAGACGTGGGAGGAGAAGAACCGCCACTGAAGTTCTACTTAATTATGATGCCAGAAGGGACGAAGATGAGGCAAATGAGCTGAAAGTAAGGATGAATAAGTAACAATTATTGAAAGTTTGAAATGTGAAATCAATATATTGTCTGCAGCAGGAAAATGCACAATTTAAGGCTGAGAATGAAGAGGTTGTCTTTTGGGGGATTTATCGGTTTGCAAATACAAAACTTCAGCGAGTATTTTTACTCGCTGAAACCCTCTCTTTTCGAAGAGCAATTTGAATACTTTTTTTTCAGGAAAACAATACGGAAATGGTCTAATTCAGTATTTCTTTGGCTTTGTCATGAAGAGCACCGAGTCCTATCGATATTGAGAGTTTCTTGTAAATGACCAATCCAAGCATTACAACACTGAATTGATGGACGAGGCAGTTAAATTGTGACCTGGTTTGCTTTTACCTGTAATTGAGTTAGTGGTTGCTAAAGGTAAAACTATGTCCCATACTGAAAAAATGTCTGTCTTCTATTTCGATGAAATGAAGGTAGAAGAAAGATGGTCCTTTGATGGATTTAATGGCTGGAATCTATGATCCTCATAACAAGTACAAGTGGTTTATAATACGTGGTCTCTTTGGTAAATGGAAGCAACCAGTTTTATTATGAATTGGATCAACCTGACGAAAGATATCTTGTTTGCCTTGATTGATCAGTTTGAGAGGAGGTTTCCCTGTTGTAAGTATGACATCAGATATGGGAAGTACCAATCAAGGTCTCCTTAAAGCCCTTCAGATATCTGTTGATCAAACTGTTTTGTTAATCCTGCTGATTCATCTAGAACTGTGTTTGTAGTATCCACCTACTCAATGAAATTGATAAGAAATAATCTAACTGACAATGGTTTTTCTGATTTCAGGTAAAATGATAAAACATCAAAATCCAAAAAAAAAAAATTCAGACAACTGACTATCTCTGTCTACTCGTGATGTAAAAGTAGCTCATAAGATAAATATGACTCACTCAACTGTCAAAGGTTATAAAAGACAGAATGTAAAGCTGCTGTCCGGCTACTTTCTTCATCTGTGACGAATGCAAACGATTTTTGTCACAGTAAAAGTTTACTCAAAAGTATGCATTGTAGGGAGACTTCTGATTTAATAATGTTGATTCATCAGTGATATAATGAATTCTTGTATGAGAACGACTCTGTAGAAGCTAGCAGAAATGCATTTTTGGGCGAGAAACACCAAATTGACATTCTTGACAGAATGATGACATTTGCTCAAGAATTACGGGTCAGAGGTAAAATGTATCCTTTTCAGAAAGGCATCATTATATCATCAAAGTCAGTCAAAGGATTGTACAATATGTTGCATGAGAAAATTTGATATTGAATACGTGATGATCACCAGGCTATTGTGCCAAGACAGTATTGAACATTTTGTTCTTATATTCGACGAGTAGGGTATGGTCATGATCACCCATCCCCAGAGGAGTTCAAGTATAGACTGAGGAATTTCTTGTTAGACAAGAACAACATTTTAAGCATCACGGTCATAATGTCACTCCCAATGATAAGTAACATGCCATGCATGAGTAATACTACTGTTATGGAACCAGGTAGTCTTGGGTTTCCAAAACCCCAGAAGAAAGTGACTCCAGTCATGTTGACTTAGACTGAATTATGTATCTCTGCTCATCTCTTGATGAGGATTCCTCGGTAGGTCTACCTAATGAGCT
>NC_061096.1:66544704-66616512 GCF_015104395.2 Macrobrachium nipponense
AGACTGTGCAATGGACCAGTTTGGCGAAAAGCTTCCAAGGCTGCCTGATACCTTGATCCAGGCAGAGTTCGATGCTCGAACTAGGTTTGGGAGATCCCTCAACTCTTTAATTATCACTGAGATGGCGGCTCTATCGTATGGCACAGAACCTCTATTTAGAGTTCTGGCCAAGTTTCAGCTGCAAACAGTTCAGATGGATGCTTTCGACTTCTTCAGCTAGGAGGAACTGCCGAAAGCACGTTCTGCAGGAGTGCACTATTAGGCACGAACCTAATAGACCCTCCTGGCTTCCAGCATGTGGGCGGCGGACCTCTTCTTCCCAGAGTCCGCTGTGAATGAGGTGCACCATGAGGCTGCTAGGCTCAACCAGAGCCTTAGAGCTAGGTGGGGTATCTCTCTAAGAGAACAAGAATCCGCCCCCGCTGCTGGTAAGAAACTCAAGAAGTCTGGTAAAAGGTTCCAACCTTACCAAAAACATCAGCAGCAACAGCAGTTCGTTCAGGCGTCCCAGTTACCCAACAGGGACAACCATCAACCTCAAAACAGACCCAACCCATCCTCCTGTTGTCTCCTCAGTCGCAACCCTCGACCTCCTACGCACTCTCACCAGCCTTCAACCCTATGTATGAAGGTCAGGCTTACCCTCCCTTTAATAGGCAGTCGAGAGGTAGCAGAGCGAGAGGCCACTTTCGCCAGCGTGGCACAGGAAGAGCGACAAGGGGAAGCAGTTCAGAGGAGGGCGTGGAGGTCAACCCGCCCAACAACAGTGAGGCTCCCCAGGTAGGAGGGAGGCTGTTCCTCTTCCGTCACAGGTGGGGGTCAGCAATTGGGCACAGAGCAGTGTCCAAGGGATTGGTTGGAGTTGGATCAAAGATCCCCCTCCAATCAAATCATTTTATCAGGAACCTTCAAAGGAATTGACAGATTACGCGAGCGAACTCCTTCAGAAAGGAGCTATTGCAAGAGTCAAGCATCTAAATTTCAAGGTCGCTATTCAGCGTGCCAAAGAAAGGCTCAACAAAAAGAAGGGTAATCTTAGACTTGTCAAGGCTAAACTCTTTCATTCGTTGCGACAAGTTCAAAATGCTTACCATCTCGCAGGTAAGGACCTTACTTCCTCGTGGAGCCGTCACATGCTCCATCGATCTTACAGACGCATACTATCATATCCCTATAGCCAGGCACTTCCGCCCATTCCTAGGCTTCAAACTAGGAAATCAGACATTCTCATTCAAAGTGATGCCCTTCGGTCTGAATGTAGCCCCCAGGGTATTCACGAAATAGCAGAAGTGGTGGTTCAACAATTGAGAACTCAGGGGATAATGGTAGCAGCTTACCTCGACGATTGGTTGATCTGGGCACCAACAGTCGAGGGAATGTCTCAAAGCCACGAAAAATAAAGGTAGTTCAATTTCTGGAACATCTGGGGTTCCAGATAACAAGACGAAATCCAGACTTACTCCAGAGTCTCGTTTTCATGTGGCTAGGAATCCAATGGGATTTGTCTTCCCCACAATCTGTCAATTCCAGTGGTCAAACGGAAAGAAATAGCCAAGTCTGTGAAACAATTCTCAAATGCAAACAAACATAAAGGAGAAACCAGGAAAGAATCCTAGGTTTTCTTCAGTTTGCCTCCCAGTGACAGACATCCTCCTGAAAGCAAGGCTGAAAGATATAAACCGAGTTTGGCGTACGAGAGCAAACGCCAAATCTCGAGACAAGTTGTCAGTAATTCCACAGATCCTTCGCAATCAGCTCCGTCCATGGACAAAAGTGAAGAACCTGGCCAAACTAGTACCCCTTCAATATCCCCTTCCAGTGTTAACCATTCACACGGATGCCTCCCTGTCCGGGTGGGGGGGTGGGGGGGATATTCTCAATTCAAGCAAGTTCAGGGGACTTGGTCAGTTCAATTCCGCCAGCTCCACATAAACGTCTTGGAAGCAATGGCAGTATTTCTTACCCTGAAGAGACTTCTTCCCCCGAAAAAAGTCTCATCTAAGACTAGTTTTGGACAGTGCAGTGGTAGTAGTTCATTGCATCAACAGAGGAGGGGGTCCAAATCCAAACGATGTGAACCATGTCATGATAGCCATCTTTGCACTAGCAGGACACAAACACAAATGGCATCTGTCCGCCACTCACCTGGCTGGGGGTAAGAAATGTGATAGCAGACGCTTTGTCCCGGTCGGTCCCTCTGGAATCAGGAATGGTCCCTGGACGACAGGTCATTCCAGTGGATATGCCGGCGAGTCCCAGGTCTCCAAGTGGATCTCTTCGCTTCACAAGCAAACCGCAAGTTCCCTTGCTATGTGGCCCCCACCCTGGACCCTCTGCTTATGCCACGGATGCCCTGTCGTTAGATTTGGAATCAGTGGAGAAAAATTTATAGTCTTTCCTCCAGTGAATCTTCTCTTGAAAGTCTTGAGCAAAGCTGAGGACTTTCAAGGGACTAGTAGCTCTGATTGCCTCCCAGACTGGCCTAAGCAGCAACTGGTATCCTCTGCTTCTGGAATTGGGTCTCCGACCTCAACGGATTCCAATCCCAAGCTGTCACAATCAGTACAAAATGAGGACTGTGTTCGCTTCCTCAGGAATTCTTCAGACCCTAACTTTATGGACTTCATGAAGTTTGCGGCTAACAAAGATGCTAACATTGATCACAAAACATCCTCTTCCTAGAATCAGATAAGAGAGAGTCAACTATTAGACAATATGACTCGGCTGTTAAAAAATTAGCATCCTTCCTGAAAGAATCAAACACTACAACCATGACAGTTAACTTAGCTATATCCTTTTCAGATCCTTGTTTGAAAAAGGTTTAGCAGCTAGCACATTACTACTCATAAATCGGCGTTTGAAGAAGATCTTCCAGTTGGGTTTTCAGATAGACCCTACAGAATCTTACTTTACGTCTATTCCTAAAGCCTGTGCTAGACTTAGACCTTCTCAAAGGCCTACTGCAGTCTCATGGTTCTTAAATGATGTCCTCAAACTAGCATCAGATACTGACAACTCATCTTGTACATTCATAATGCTTCTTAGAAAGAAGTTATTCTTATTAAGCCTAGCTTCAGGAGCTAGAATTTCAGAACTGTCGGCTCTATCCAGAGATGCGGGTCATGAATTCCTCCCCTCAGGAGAAGTTCTGCTTGCTCCGGATCGTAGTTTTTTGGCTAAAAATGAGGATCCTCTTGCAAGGGGGTGGGCTCCTTGGAAAGTCATCCCACTTCCGCAAGATCCTTCTCTCTGCCCAGTATCAACTTTAAGAGCCATTTCTATCTCGCACATCCTCAAGATCCTCAGGTTCTCTCTTCATGAGAGAAAAAGGTGGTACTTTATCAGTAAAAGGAATGTAGACAACAGATCCTTACTTCATTAAACAAGCCAATCCTGATTCATTTCCAAAAAGCACATGACATCAGAGGAGTAGCCACCTCAATTAACTACTTTCAACATATGAACTTCGAGGATCTTAAAAAGTATACTGGATGGAAATCTCCGACAGTCTTTAAACGTCACTACCCTAAAGTCCTGGAATCTTTAAAAATTTTCTGCAGTAGCAGCGGGAAACATTGTTTCTCCTATAACTGTATAGTAGTCATAGTATAGATCCAGGTCTCCTTTCTACCTACCTCGTCCAACATGCCTCACCCTATCGCCATGCTATTCGGATACTCTAGCCTTAGCCGCTGAGATCATATGGGGATTGTCCCTTATTTTTTTTGCTAGGGACATCCACACTATGTACTTATAATGTACTTCAGTGTACCTACCCTTATTTTTATGCTAGGGTAGGACACAATGTGTTTGTATATTATGTAAATACCTTACTTAAGTGAATCTATTTTGTGTTAATTTGCATTGCATTATTGTATATTACTATGTTTAATATAAGTTAATTTTAAGTACTTTATATTATTGGCTTTCTTTTTTATGTCATTGTTTAGCATAAGTTAGCTTTAAGTACTTAGTTTGTATTCTGTAATATACCTGATTCACTTATATTATATCCCTCTTTTTTACAACTTTTTTTCATTTGTCCTTTTTCCTTTTTTCCCATCTTGTCTGTTTCTCTGGTACTCCTTCATGGGCCGACACGAGCTGAGCCCAGAAAAGGGATTTTGACGTAGGAAAAATCTATTTTCTGGGTGATTGGCTCGTGTCGCCCTATGAAACCCACCCTGTATTTGTTTGCCCCCCCCTGCAGGACAAGATGTTCATAGATTAAGGATGACCGCTAGGGGCGCTGCTGTCCGTGCGTCCCCCCTAGTAGTAGTAGTAGCGGCCGCATCACCCGTTAGTATCAGCTCTCTCTAGTGGGGATTTTTGATTGGAAAGGTCTAAATGGTGAATGACTCGTGGTAGTGATCCCACTCACCCCTATTCTCATACCGACACTTCTTTTATAGAGCGAGCGAGTCAGTTTTTACTGACATTTTCTTAATTTTGTTTTTCTCTGGTAATTTTAGATTAATTTTGCTAGAAAGAATGATATTAAGGATCCTTTCATAGGGCGACACGAGCCAATCACCCAGAAATAGATTTTTCCTACGTCAAATCCCTTTTGTCATATGATAAATATTCCCTGAAATTCAAAACAATCAAAGAATAAGAATGTGGTTTCTAAATTTCTATATTTTATCCTGTTATTAATGATAAAAGGGTATAATAAATGGCATGATGGATGATGCAATATCATTTATAGTAGAATAAAACTAGAAATTAAAAAAAAAAAAAACTCACAAGATAGAAGATGGAGAAGGCTTACACAGAACAGCGACCCAAAGAGACAGGTAAAGGTGAAGACCTTAGAAAAAGAAAAATTAGTTTAAAATTAATGTTAAATAGAATTCTTAAATTTACATATATACATAGGAATTTTTTATAACATGAGCATGACTCAATTAAATGTCAAATACAGATCTGAAAATGGTAAGATCCTTACAATATTCCTGTCACCAAACAACATACCTGTTACCAAATCATGAGGGTTTTTATTTTTATTGCACAAGTTTATATAACAAATATAATTCAGTGATAATAAAGTGTGAAAATTATAATCACATATATACTCTCTCTCTCTCTCTCTCTCTCATGTATAAATATTGTATATATAACTTTCTCTTTATCTCTTTGTGGTAAATTACTCTGTGAGCCATAGTCCTGGTCAATACTGAACCTAATATCCAAAGTTCTGATACAGTTATAATTTTTACTGCTAAATTACATGTAATTACATCATAATGATCCATAACGTTTATTCTTATTCTACCAAAATGAGTTATTCATAACCTATAACAATTTATATTATCAATATAAATTTTTCTTCATAACCTATAACAATACTATATCCTATCAATATAAAGTTTTATTCATAACCTGTATAACAGTATATTATTCATTCATAACCATATACACAATAATTATAGGTACAAGTTTTCCCGTTCAGATATTGGAGGCAAATTCTAAACAAATAAACAGCGAGGGTAAAGTAAACAAATGCTGAACAGCTATGATAAAGAAGATACACTAACCCTATACAAATCATAAGTCGGACAACACTCTCCGTAGTAAAATGAAGTTTCCTGTTCTTACATAATCATTAAGATTACAATGAAAAATAGTTATCATGAAAGAAGACAAATCGGGTAGTTTACATATCCGGACAGAGCCTACAGCTCCTAAACTATGATCCCAAATAAAAAAATTAATAGAATAAATGTTGTCCAGCATTCCAAAATCTACCGATATTTCCCATGAAACGTAACTTTTTCTAAGTACCCAAGTAATGTGAACAGTGACATGGAAGTCAGAGCTCCAGTAGTTCTTGAGATGGCCGCAGTGAGGCGCTGTACACCTCTACCCCATCGCAGGGATTTTAAATCAAACCAATCCTGTACCAGGTTGACCCAGGGCATTCCCAAAGGACTTGAATTAATTTACTACCAACTAATAAAAACACATCTGATGAATATGATTCATACACCCATACCTTCTCTCGCAGAATTCACTCTTTCCGTAGTTCAACATCATCATGGACAGAACACACGAAATATTGTTCTCGAAAAGTGTATCCTGCAGACGAGTTAGATAACTATACTCATTTGTATATTGCATTGTGATAAAAGTTTCTACGCAACACCGACAAATTATGAAGTGGCTTTATAGAGAAGGTTACTTGAGGATTATTCAGGTATGTACAAGTGCAACACCGGAAACCGACAGTTCATTTAAGACGGGACCAGCAAGGCCACAGGCCAGCCCATATAAATGTGGCCCTGTACAAATAGCAAGTGTTCTGATAATAAGAAAATTGGTTGTCCTGGTCATATTGTCGAGATTGACGAATCTAAATTTAGGAAATGGAAGTACAACCTTGGTCGTAAGGTGGACAGATCTTGGTGTTCGGTGGCATTGACCAACAGACACGCGAGACCTTTTTACAAAGTGGCTCCTGACTGTTCTGCCAAAACTCTGCTCCCAGTGTGGCTTGATAACATGCTTCCAGAAAAACCACAATCGTATCTGATTGCTGGAAGCGTACAACAAAGTCCGGGATCATTATTTCCTGCATAATGTTGTGAACCGTGTTAACTTTGTTAGCCCACCTTACAGCCTGAAGTATACACAAACATATAGAATTGCAGTGGTGGGTTCTTAAACGGAGCGCGCTGCTAAAACACTGTATGCTGAAAGAAACTTTATGAAAAACTATTTTTCTATGTACTGTATCCAGAGGCGTATCTACAAGATGTTCTGTGTCCATTTCGGGCACTTCTGAATTTAATAAAGCGTGTATCTGCTCAAAAGCCCCCCAACATCACCTATCTCAGATTTAATTTCCCGGTCCAAAACAATAAGACCAGGACCTTCTACCAGCAAGGAGTGTCATCCCCCGTCTGTTTCGAAAAGGCCGAGACTGACAGCTTCATGGTAGTCAGACAGCCGCCATATTGGATTTCAAAAACTGCCTTTAAAACATATATTACGAAGAGAGTCACCTGCTTATTTTAGTAGTATGGGGCTTTTTTCATATATCATATTAGGGTAAAACATCACGGACGACCAACCCTCATCACAGCTGGATGGGTCTTATTCACTCTATATTTAATTGGTGAAACAAAGATACAATTAAAACTCTAAGCATACCATTCAAAAGATTGAAGTTTCCTCAACATAATGTGATATATGAAAGCTCCATACAAACTAAAATAAGCATGTGACGCTCTTCGTAAAATATGTTTTCCAGGCAGTTTTGAAATCCAATATGGCAGCTACCGTGTGGATGGAAGGGTTTGGTCAGTGATGGACACCATCTTTCCCAGCACTCATTTGAACAATGTTAGCGTATATATATTAACTTTTATTGATCTTACTCAAGACTGCAGTTGTAATCAGCACAATAAAACATTTTGTTGCCTGTATTAATGAAAGTATGAAACTTGTTATTCCCGGGGTCATGGTTTGAATTGAATTAATTTTTACCTTGTAATCGGTGGTTTTCATCCTTACTGCCATCACAACTGAAACTCCACAGTGCTTATTTGATTATTATTATAGATATTTTGGTCTCAATTCACTCCATATTGCACTTTAAACAAGTTGCTGTTCCTGGTTCCTAAGTGCGCGCGCCACAAACACAGTTACGAACAGCAGACGACAACACTGCAGAGTTATTCCCTAATTTGTTTACTTTACTCTTTATTTAGTTCAACTTTACTTTATTTAAAAATTTTAATTTAATTCATATCAATTATCCCTTTTCTGCAA
This sequence comes from Macrobrachium nipponense, assembly GCF_015104395.2. Lineage (NCBI taxonomy): Eukaryota > Metazoa > Arthropoda > Malacostraca > Decapoda > Palaemonidae > Macrobrachium > Macrobrachium nipponense. Next base: position 66,552,478 of record NC_061096.1, read on the forward strand.
CAAAATTACCCCGAAAAATTACAGATATTTCTAAAGTAGATACAATCCAATGTTTCTAACCTTGTCGTACATCTAGCTGCTGAAAACCATAGAGGAACAGACTATGGATAAGTGGATTATGATTTTTTTTTTTTTTTTTTTTTTTCTTTTTTTTTTGCTAGCACTTTTCATTGATTTAAGTTTATATTAGTATTTTGATTTTCTATAATAACTGTATGCCAGAAATAAATGTAACCTTTAATGTTTGCATGCTAAGAATGGCAAAATCATCATTGCCACATTAGTGGAGCTTCACACATATGCCGATGCATTATATAAACTGTTTTCCATGAATGCTAGTTGTCATTAGTGATGCAATAATGATAAAAATTGCTTTAATATTTATGTATATATGCATATTACTTCCAATACATAGTCTAATATCACCAATTTCCACGTTTTGTGTAAGGTCTTATACCCAGTTTGGAGGGTGACACACCAATTGGCAACAGAGAGAGAGAGAGAGAGAGAGAGAGAGAGAGAGAGAGAGAGAGAGAGAGAGAGAGAGAGGAATGAAGGAAGGAAGGACAGGGGTGGCGGGGGGAGAGGGTAGGTGGAGCTTTTTACGCATGTTCATAACCATTTCTGAATAATGGAGTTTTTGTCTCTTGGTACAAGGACAAGTTTCGTTATTCTTTACGATTAGTGATTCACGATACCCTTATAAATTACGGCACTGGGTCTAATGCACTATAGCAAAATCTCGTTCTGATAAGTGTTCGTTACAGAAATATTGCCAAAAAACAAAAAACTTGCTTGCACTGTCTCGAAACCCATAATGTATGCTGCTAAGTTGTCAATCAAGTCTTTTGTAATAAAGTATTTTTTACAAGCTAGCTATTGAATAAATTTGTATTTTTCTCAGTCAAAACATATGCCCCTCAATGCTAACTTTCCTCTTTTAAAGACTTTCTGGTCATTGCAAATTCGGCCCCATGATTCCTTATGGTGCGAAAACAGACAGAGGCCCTGGGGACCGAAAACTATTGCGTCACACTACGGCGATAATCCGGCAGTAAAGCATCTTCATATCCAAAAAGTAAATAATAAAGATAGATATATGTGCAATACGATTATAACAATTACATGAATAGCTGATAACAATCTGCATGAATAACTGGTAAACTATTCTGCAAGAAAGTTGAGTATAGCAATTATTTTACAATAGGTACGAAAGTGAAGATGTCGTGACGTCATAATACAGGACTTAAAAGAACGTCCTAAGTTCCTGAAAAAATAATTACTTTAATTTGAGTCAGAATAGTGTTACTTTTTCAATAACTAGTATTTTCAAATTAATAACATGCATAAAATGTGTGAAAATATTGATGTTTTAATCTATTCCTAAAAAATTATCTAAGTGCACGCTTCGTCGTCGTCTTCTACCAAAACAGTTGTTTACTTAAAATCGTCCTGGTAAGGGACTGTGTTCAGATTGTTGTGATAAAAGTGCCCCAGCATCTGTGTGTACAAGTGGGTGTGCGGATTTATCACAGGAAATGGGAAGTTTGTTGACACAAGCGACTCCGTAAACATTGAGATGGCGTCAAATCTTCTAAAATATTGAAAGCATAGGGTAGATCACCACGGCAGGGCCAACCAGGCCACCTACAATCAACGCTTGCCACCCTCCGAAAAAGTACATTAGAACGCGTCCTGACACCCGAGATGGGCATCAGTCGCGACTTCTTGTTGGTGAGAAACTGAGCTAAAGACCTCTGCTCTCCTTTCGAAGTAGTATTTTCTCCAAAGTTAGAAATTAAGGCCAAATTTTAAGATTTAAACAGAGGGTACTGAAAATGGCGTCCACGGCAGTGGAAATCTCACCAAAACCGCTTTAGAAATTTTTACTTACAACTAAAAATGTTTCGAAGATTGACGCCATCTCGATGGTTTAACGGAGTCGCTTGTGTCAACAAACTTTCCATTTCCTGTGATAAATCCGCACACCACTTGTACCCACAGACGCTGGAGCACTTTCATCACAACAATCGAAACACGATTTCTCACCAACAAACAAGCCAGGTAAAGTAGCTGTTTTGGTAGAAGATGACGAGAAGCGTGCTCTTAGCTAATTTTTAAAAAAAGTAGTAAAACATCAATATTTTACATATTAATGATGATTAATTTGAAAATATTCGTTATTGAAAAAGTAACTCGACTCTGAACTCAAATTTAAGTAATTATTTTTCTGAATTAGAACGTTCTTTTAAGTTTGTATTATGACGTCACGACATCTTGACTTTCGTACCTATTGTAAATATTGCTTATACTCAACTGTTCTTGGCAGAACAGTTTACCAGTTATTCATGCAGATTGTTATCAGCTATTCATGTAATGGTTATAATCGTAATGCGGCATATATATCTTTTATTATTTTACTTTTTGGATATATGAAGATGTTTTACTGCTGGATTACCGCGTAGTGTGACGCAATCGTTTTCGGTCCCTGGGGTTCCTCTGTCTGTTTTTGCACCATAAGAAATTATGGGGACCGAATTTGCAATGACCAGAAAGTCGTTAAAAGAGGAAAGTTAGCATTGAGGGGCATATGTTTTGACTGAGAAAAATACAAATTTTTTTTTTCAATACCTAGCTTGTAAAAAATACTTGGTTATAAAACACTTGATTGACAACTAAGCAGCATGTCTACTATGGGTTTCAGAGGACAGTGCAAGCACGTTTTTGGGCAATACCTATTTCTGTAACGAACACTCGTCAATCAGAAAGAGATTTTGCTATAGTGCATTGTACACCCATGTGCCGTAATTTATAAGGGTATCGTGAATCACTAATCGTAAAGAATAACGACACTTGTCCTTGTACCAAGAGACAAAAACTCCATTATGCAGAAATGGATACGAACACGCGTATAAAGCTCCTACCTACCTCCATCCCTTTTCCTTCTTCGTTCCTCGCTCTTCGTCCTCCTCCTCTCTCTCTCTCTCTCTCTCTCTCTCTCTCTCTCTCTCTCTCTCTCTCTCTCTCTCTCTCTCTCTCTCTCTCTCTGTTGCCATTCGGTATGTGTTGACCCTCCAAACTGGGTATAAGACTACACACAAAACGTTGAAATTGGTGAAATTAGGCTATGTATTGTAAGTACATATACATAATATTAAAGCAATTTTATCATTATTGCATTACTATGACAACTAGAATTCATGGAAAACAGTTTATAATAATGAAACGGCGTATGTGTGAAGCCTCCACTAATGTGGCAACAACGATTATTTTACCATTCTTAGCATGCAAACATTAAAGGTTACATTTATTTCTGGCATACGATTATTAAAGAAATTCAAAATACTAATATAGACTGAAATCAATGAAAAGTGCTAGCAAAAACAAAAAAGCAAAAAAAAAAAAAATCATGTATATAATTCACTATTCCGTAGTCGTTCCTCTATGCACTTTTTCCGTATTCGTTCCTCTATGGTTTTCGGCAGCCAGATGTACGAAAACGTTAGAAACATTTGATTGTATCTACTTTAGAAATCTGTAATTTTTCGGGTAATTTGGTTGCAAAAAAAAGGGATAATATACATGAATATAAAAATTTTTAAATAAAGTAAATTTAAACTAAATAACGAGTAAAGTAAACAGTTTAGGGAATAAAAACTTTGCAGTTTCGTCGTCTGTCGTCGTCTGCTGTTCATAACTGTGTTTATGGTGCGCGCACTTAGAAACCAGGAACAGCAACGGGTTTCAAGGTGCAATGTGGAGTGAACTGAGACCAAATTGTGTATAATAACAATCAAAATAAGCACTGTGGAGTTTCAGTTGTGATGGCAGTAAGGATAAAAACCACCGATTACAAGGTAAGAATGAATTCAGTTCCAACCATAACCCCGGGAATAACAAGTTTTCATACTTTTACTAATATAGGCAACAAAATTTTGTTTATTGTGCTGATTACAACTGCAATCTTGAGTAAGATCAATAAAAGTTACATAGGGTAGATCATCACAGCAGGCCAAGCAGGCCACCTACCATCAATGCAAGCCACCCTCCGAAAAAGTACATATAACGCGTCCTGACACCCGAGATGGGCATCAGTCGCGACTTGTTGTTGGTGAGAAACGAAGCTAAAGACCTCTACTCTCCTCCTTTCGAAGTAAGTATTTTCTCCAAAGTTAGAAATTAAGGCCAAATTTTAAGATTTAAACAGAGGGTACTGAAAACGGTCTCAAACGTAGTGCAAATCTCACCAAAACGCGTTCAACATTTTTACTTACAACTCGAGGTATTTAGAAGATTGACGCCATCTCGATGTTTACGGAGTAGCTTGTGTCAATAAACTAACCATTTCCATTCCTGTGATAAATCCGCACACCACTTGTACCACACAGACGCTGGAGCACTTTTATCACAACAATCGAAACACAATTCTCATCAACAACAAGCCAGGCGTAAACAGCTGTTGGGTAGAAGATGACGAGAAGCGTGCTCTTGGCTAATTTTTAAATAAGTAGTAAAACATCAATATTTTACAATATTTATGATGATTAATTTGAAAATATTCGTTATTGAAAAAAGTAACTCGACTCTGACTCAAATGAAGTAATTATTTTTCTGAATTAGAACGTTCTTTCAAGTTCTGTATTATGACGTCACGACATCTTGACTTTCGTACCTATTGTAAATAATTGCTATACTCAACTGTCATTGCAGAACAGTTTACCAGTTATTCATGCAGATTGTTTATCAGCTATACATGTAATTGTTATAATCGTAATGCGCATATAATACCTTTATATTATTTACTTTTTGGATATATGAAGATGTTTTACTGCTGGATTATCGCCGTAGTGTGACGCAATCGTTTTTTCGGTCCATGGGCTCTTGTCTGTTTCGCACCATAAGAAAATTATGGGGGCCGAATTTGCAATGACCAGAAAGTCGTTAAAAGAGGAAAGTTAGCATTGAGGGGCATATGTTTTGACTGAGAAAAATACAAATTTATTCAATATAGCCTAGCTTGTAAAAAATACTTGGTTATAAAAACTTGATTGACAAACTAAGCAGCATGTCTACTATGGGTTTCAGAGACAGTGCAAGCAGGTTTTTGGGCAATACCTATTTCAGTAACCGAACACTCTTAACAGAACGAGATTTTGCTATAGGCTGCATTACACCCAGTGCCGTAATTTATAAGGGTATCGTGAATCACTAATCGTAAAGAATAACGACACTTGTCCTTGTACCAAGAGACAAAAAACTCCATTATGCAGAAATGGATACTGAACACGCCGTATAAAGTGCAATGTGGAGTGAACTGAGAACCAAAATGTGTATAATAACAATCAAATAAGCACTGTGGAGTTTCAGTTGTGATGGCAGTAAGGATAAAAACCGCCGATTACAAGGTAAGAATGAATTCAGTTCCAACCATAACCCCGGGAATAACAAGTTTCATACTTTGCACTAATATAGGCAACAAAATGTTGTTTTATTGTGCTGATTACAACTGCAATCTTGAGTAAGATCAATAAACGTTTACATACATACGCTAACATTGTTTCAAATGAGTGCTGGAAGGCTGGGGGGAAAGATGGTGTCCATCACTGATGAGAAACCGTCCATGAAAAAAACGTAGCCGCCATATTGGATTTCAAAACTGCCTTGAAAAAACATATTTACGAAGAGCTCACATGCTTATTTTAGTTCGTATGGGGCTTTCATATATCACAATATGTTGACGAAACTTCAGTCTTTTAAAATGGTATGCTTAGAGTTGCAATTGTATTCTTGTTTCACCAATTAAATATCGAGTGAATAAGACCCGTCCACCGTGATGAGGGTTGGCCTGCCGTGGTGATTTACCCTAAGTAAAAATTTCTAAAGCGTTTTGGGTGAGATTTCCACTGCCGTGGACACCCTTTTACTACCTTCTGTTTAAATCTTAAAAATTTTCAATTTTTCCTTAATTTCTAACTTTGGAGAAAATACTAACGAAAGGAGAGTAGAGGTCTTTAGCTCCGTTTCTCACCAACAACAAGTCGCGACTGATGCCCATCTCCGGTGTCAGGACGTGTTAAAAGTAAAAGTATTTTTTTCAGAGGGTGTCAAAACCGCGGTAGTTCGGCGAGTTGGTCAGTCCACTCAGTGTTTACCCTATGTAGAGTGAGCAGATCAAAAGTTTGTATGCAAAGTATAATGGGTTAAACTCTTGCATGTAGAGTAAAGGGTCAACCGATAACAAAACCGTAAATATGTACATGTGTGTGTTTACACCGGGGACTAGAGTTTCGGAAAGCCGTCAACTTCCGAGGCCGTTTCCCCCCCTAACCCCAAAAAAAACCGGGTTTCCCACTGGGTCCCCCTTTACCGTCTGATGTTTTTCCTATGCTTTCTTTCCTTACAAGATCAACAACAAAATTGTTGTTCATAACAATTATAATGTTCCCCATATCAATTCCAAAACTGCAGTATACATGTATAGATAATTTCTGATTCCCTTTCCACGAAAATCGTTCGTCCACGGATAGCTAGAAACCTACCTATAGGCTATAGGTACCTACGAAGTCGTTCCAACAATTCTTTATATAGGGATGGGCAAGTACCGGTACAAGGTACCGGTTTTCCGGTTACAGGCTTCATGGTACATTACCGGTAAAAATCATAACAGGTATTTCCAGTAACGTTTATTTCGTTATTGCTGTTAATTAAGAAATAGTAAAAATGCCTCTCACTATGTGCTGATTGCTGAACCACTATAATACTCAGCACACATACAGTAGTGAACAACAAAGTAACACCAGTTCTTTTAAAACTAATACTAGTATCTGTATGACACTATTTCAATTGTGCTGATACGGCAAATGCAACTAGATTCGTTGACTTATTTTTAGCTTACTTTTATCAATCGACCTACTGTTCTGCATTAAGTAAAGAGTACTACACTAATTTCAACGAGTTGCCTGGTTGAATACTACTGTATATCTTATGAGGAACAGTTGAATATTAATTATTATTATATATCTATCTATCTATCTATCTAACTATCTCTCAATATATATATATATATATATATATATAATAATATATATATATTATATATATATATATATATATATATAGCTATATATTTAGATATGTGTGTATAGGCTAAACATAGAAAATATTTATACAGTAGTTATGAATCCTCTTTAAATAAATTATCATAATATGCAGTGTTATGCATCAACTTTTAATATAAACTATCTCTGAATTACCATTATCACTAATGAAATAATTGGTGGAATCGCGGAACACATTAGTAACCCACAACCAGCCATTAACACGACTCGACACCATCTTACCATTTACTTAACTTGCATTGCCGGGAATACCATTTTAGCAACAGTCCAACATACCACTCACGATTGCCTTGCTAGTGAAATACATTTTACTGGTAAGTACCGTAATACCGGTAACAGTAAATTTTTTACCGTTTTATTTTACCGGTAACGATTATTAGGCGGTACTTGCCCATCCCTATTATATACTAAGCAGCCATTGTCCATATCGGCCACCGAGTCGTTCCTATTTCTCCCTCAGACGGATGACATTTCTCTTGATTCTTGGAATTTTGCAAATAGTGCGTAATAATGCTCTAGAAGCGATGAAAATCGGTTATGGAAACTGCACAAATTCGTCACACCGTAAAATTGATTGGTCTGACCAAAACAAACTTAAAATCGCGAACGTTTATGGGTAAAGGGACGCTCTTACACAGTACTGTTGCCTACGCTTACACAATTGTATTGATCTGAAAAATGCATAATAAAAATATGTCAAGACATACAAAAAATATATATGTATACATTTTTACCATCTATAAATAGTGATACGACGATGAAGAGTTCAAAATATCAAGATACATAGATAAGTTATATAATTGATTTTCATAATTTTTTGTACAGACCGTACAAGCCCTAATTAAAGAAAATGGGTAATTTTGAGTGGGACACTAACGTCTATTTCTCAACTTTCTACTATTCAATATTTGCAGTCATAATTAACAATTAAGCGGCAGTTTATAGCTCTATGTCACTCAGAGGGCGGTATCACGAGGCGATAATCGAGGTCAATAGATACATATTTGCTCTGATATGATATTTGAGAGAAAGGGCCAGTTTTTTTATCGTAGATAATGTGTATTCTAATAGGACAGAAGAGTATATTTCTCACTTCCACCTAAAAGTCACACAAGACATTTTGCGACAATTATTCGCTCTGTGCCTCTCACAGGCCAGTAGAGGCGTTGAACAATATGTAAAATAACCCCCACAAATTTTTTTGAACAATAATACTTCAGGACATGTTTTATTTTTTTAGACATTATAAAGTTCAAATCCCACCAATAACTAAAAATATATAATTTGCTCGAAATCGGCTGTCGCTGCCGCAGCTCTTAAAGTAGAGGTCTAGACCCTGTCTGGTCTTTTGAGGCACTATATACAATAACAAAGAAGTCTCATATTTTGGTCCATTTTCATTCAAAATCGCTGTTTACCTCGAGTGAGTACCTTCATACCTGGTGCATGTACAAGGATTCCGTGGTCTCATGTGCATAGGTACTATAACTTAAATCCTCACTGTATTATAACAGAAAAAATACTATCTTAATCTTAAGTTCCCCTTGAAAAACGTATGAGCCTGTATTTTGCGCATGCGCACAAAGATATAAATGGACGTAACCATGACGTCAAACGAGGGAGCGGCTGCATTGTCGCCAAGTTTGAGATTCAAAGAAATTCAGGAGGAGAAGTGTCAGAAAATATTTCGGATTATTAAGAATTGGGAACAGAGCTAAAGATTGCCAAGCAATATTGATCTCAATGAATTACAGGGAATAATTTCTTTCGATTCCCTCGAAAGTTTAACGCAAGGCTAATTGGCAGAAGAAATATCGAAAAACTCGGATAAGAGGTGTGTGGGCACTAAGAAAGAACTCTTAGAAAAATGAATGGTGTTAAAATCAAGCCTACTTCTAATAACTTTTGCTGGAAACTTATCCACAAGTGACGAGACAAACTCTGATTCTATCTCAGCGACTGGAAAAGTTCATTCATGAGACTGCTTTGAACTTTCGAGCCGTGAATGAACGTTTGGAACATTAAGAATAAGGAACTTTAAAATTCTTAAGAATCAAACTACTTATAGCCGAGGAGAAGATCTTGGAACTGCAGGATAAAGTTAGATATTCGAAGCCACAACTGCTATAAATACTGAAGAATCTGCTGTGACAACCAGAGGAGAAAGAAAATCCTACGGTTGGGGACCTCAACGTTAAGGAACATCCGGAGTAGTGTGTCGAGTGTCGGAACAATAGTTCGAACTGTAGACGAAACTAATTTGGGTTTGTTAAAAGAATGAGTTACAGACAATCTAAATTTTCCTATCCATATAAATGTATACTTTATGCTGGCATGGAAGACCTTATGGAAAAGAATAGTAATATAAACGATAATATTCTTGATGACTTACGATGCTCTTGTTGCTGAAATAAAGGACAAACATTAAAATGTTTGTGCTTATGTTTGCGAATGGTTCTTCCAGACCTACACAGAAATCAGGATCGCGTTGAAAATTATAACTTTAAATTAGATGAATGGTGTTCTAAAAATGATGAGTTTCATTTATAGGTGCAAGACTTGTTCTTTAAAAATAGGCACGGGAGATCACGACATAAGTTGTTACCCTTCAGTAAGAGAAATCTCTAGATGAGGAACTTATTAGGCTTGTTGATGCTCTTGTTAAATCATGTCCAGGTATCGCTCGTGATAATTGGAGCATTCCCTGAGGTCAATAGGTATCATTGCGAAATCTCTCAACTTCTATAAAACGTCATGGAAATTCTCCTGATGCCTTTGGACATATTGAGAGAAACAGAAATAGAGATATGTATCATAAACAACAGGCCAGTCAGTAGAGAGCACTGTTAAATGGGGTGGAATGTCTGGGAGAACTAATTTCTTTTTTATCAGAATGGTAATAATCATAGCGTAATACTAGTAAGATACATATCAAATTATAATTCTAAATTATAATCGTCAGCTGAGGTGCGGGAACTGTTGAAAATGAGGTCATCAGAGTAAGTTTTGTCGAGAAGGTGTTTTCGTAGGTCAAGGGTCGGGCAATGAAGACTTAACCTTAAGTACATGAGAAAGGAAAACTGTCTTAATGTAGCTCATGTAACAAACAAGGTCCCTAGTAAAATGTCCTGACGAATAAAATCGTTGATAGTCAACAAGGAGGCTACAATTTGTTTAGATGCGATGGTGGACGAGGTGGAAGTGCCTGAATCTGTTAGAAATGAGCAGGATGATGTGTTCAAATGAAGAATATAATTCCGTCGAGTAAAGGAATCTTAGATGTCTCTGTTCAAGTACAATTGCGCAAATTACCAACCATAATTCTGGGATCCCTTTACCCTCACCCAAATACTCCAGTAAATAAATTTGATTGCAATACATGATACATTGCAGGTCAGTATTAACGAAAACCAACATTTCTTCTTATTGGGCGACCTGAACGATGATCAGCTGGACAATATCGTCCCATTTCTCTTCTACCGATTTTGTCAAAGGTCTTAGAAAGAGTGGAGTCGGTGATCAGCTGCATGAACACCTATCTGTTAAAATCACTGGCCTGATACACAAAACATGGATTTAGGAGCCAAATGTTTAATTGTTACCTTTTATATCCTAATTTTGTATTATATCTGTAATTCTGACCAAGTTTAGGAAAATTATGTTACTAATAATAATGTGTTTTTTATTGCTAAAATTTTTTGATGCAATCTAATGATTTTTTATGTATAATACTTTTAATGGATATTTAGATATGGTAAATCTAAAGGAGAGCTCCGTCTCTTGTTGCATTAGAATATATATTTTTCCGATGTATTTTTATATTGATTATGCTTAAACTGATCATTAATATTGGTGCATCAAGCAATTACACCCTTGTTCCCATCTAACAATCTTGGGCAACCCCAGTGGGGAACCGGGGTTTTTGTTGGGTTAGGGGGGAGCAGGAGAAAGTGATTTCCAGGGCACTAGCTAACCAAACAAACCACCACCTAACCTAACCTAGAGCGCCGTACCCCTACCTAGGCCTAGCGGGGGGGCTTCGCCCCCCCTGCGACCCCCCCTAATTTGGGCACTACCTTCCCTGCACACTTCATGACAATTCCGAAAAATTTGATTGCAGCGATTAGGCTAACTGAGAGACAATACTCCAGCATATTTCACACGATAATCAAAATATATACAGGAGGAAATATCTTACCTATAGTGGAGGATAGACTTCAGCAGCAGCTTTGCACAAAGGCGTGAAAAACATTCGTAAGGGGATCTTGAATGTGCAAATTGAAATATGCAAACGGCTAAATATCCAACAAAAATGTTTTTTACGCCGGCCATATTTTGGACTAAATTCTTGACATCTCCCACCGTCTCTCTATCGTATTGGTATGGGCACGAGTTTGTGGATCAACAAAAATTGGACACTGTGATTGACCTGTAAATGTTTGTAGCCCCTCGTTTTTCAGGCAATCGTTATGCTTTCCAGCAATCGGAAACTGATTGTTGGTTCCTGGTTCGATGTACTGTTTAATGACAGCAAGCAAAACCTCAGTGTTTCGTTGTCAACACAGGAACCATAAAGGAACTCCCTAGTTTCCCTGCAAATTCCCCCAAATACCCACTGACCCTCTATAATTCTGCCCACATTTATACTTCCTCTTCCCCAAATTTTGATTCGTCAATTTCCACTATTTTACCCTCCCCTCCAATTTTATGGAGACCGTTTCTAAATAACCCAATTTTTACTATACTACCCTACAAATGAAGCCCAATCATTGATGGTAGGATCGCTGAGATGAAGCTCAAAATTAGCAAACTTATAAGAAAACCAATCAGACCAAAAACAAAAATAAAGCAAAATGTTAAATAGTTTCAATATCCACGTGAGACTTGGAGAACCATGTGTTTTTAAATATTGAGAGAAAAAAAATTACACTTTTTTTCTCTTTTTTTTTTTGACACTACATAGGTTTATCGCACCGAAAGGCTTTTTTGTTCAAGTCAAGACGGCACTTTTCCTTTACACATCGGGCAAATGTGTTCACTCTTGATTAATCCGTGATTTTGGGGTTCAAAAGTTACGAGCCTTTCTATTTGGCCATAATAATAGTTTTTGTGAAATCTCTATATTCACGTAGCAATTTTCACACACTGTGGGGAAATTTTCCTGGGCAAACAAAATCGGAGCTTGTACACAGGTCCTGCCAATTCGGCCATGGCGCTAGTGCAAGTAACGCTAATAGGAGAAAATAGGTTTATTTGCGAAAAAAATTAACGACTTGGTAACATTAAATATTGTCATTGGCTGAAAACCACTGTGCTTTCTTTTGTTTCAGAGAAAACTGAAACGTGCTTATTTACGATTGGATATTGTCTATAATGATGTCACTTTTTGGGTGGAGTGTTTTTCGTGACGTCATTCGGAAGGTGTGGTTTCCCCATGATCAATTTGTGACTGCGCAGCACACAAAACGACGAACAGGAGCTCATTAACATAGGTGATACGACAGAGACAACAACATGAAGGAGACTGTTTTTTCTGTAGGTACAAATATTAAAGTTGTTTTCTACACCGATAGGACTTACCGCCACTAATTTCCTTCTTCCTTAGAACATACTTAGTATCTTCTTTCAAGGTATAAACACATTTATACTAAAAATCGGCCGGAGCTCTTATTAAGATTAACCGCGACCACCAATTGCTGTTGTAAACGGAAATAACGGAAACTGTTCGATATTAACAGAATACTGCCGGCGATGTGGAATCATAAGCTGCGCCAAGGGTTCGCTTTTGCCAAAATGACGAAACTCCGCCCGCTAACTGCTCCCTAACCACCCTAGGAACAAGTAACAGTCATTACTGTAGGACTTTGAATAGGATTCATATAGGATTCTAATAGGACCTAAATAAGTTCTCTAATAGGGACCAAATAGGGCTTGAATTTTCGACAATTCTTGGAATTTTCATTCGCAATGATACACGCCTATGCTAAGCCTTTCTGATAAGATAAAAACCACAGGATAAGCAGATACCAAATAGGACTCCAATAGGACCCATATAGGACTCTAATTCCTCGACAATTACTGGGATTCTGCCCTCACAATGATGCACGCCAATCCAAAACCTTTTTAAATTGGGTGAATACCACAGGATATAGCCAAAGGTTCAGGCAGGTTTACTTACCTAAGTGTTCGTTTCTTTCTGTGTCCTCCCCCCAACCCCCTTCCCCTCCTTCGTTTTTTCGTGTCCAGCTTCAACCTCACTTGTTTAAATAACTTCACAAGGGAAATCCTGATGTTTATAAGGCGTACTCTGCCTCAGTACTTAGGTCCACCAGTGACCTTCACACTCACAGAATAAGTCGAGTCTTCAATTTTCCCCATAAAAATAAAGATAAAGGACCGCTCGGAATGGTCGACTACCTATCAACACTGCGTTTAGAAACTGCACCCAATTTCCAATTTCAAGAAGACGTCGACCAGAGGAGGCCAAGACCCACAAAAATTCTTATCTGTCGCCTTCACTCATTGGCTAGTTAGTGACTGGAAGGGTTTGAAAATTGAAAGCCATTCGCCCATTGGCTGGTTGGACGAAAATGCTATCAGAATGGATGGTTCTTTTAGGGAACAAGTCAGAAAGAAGAAAGCCTATAAAGAAATTTATTGTACGTGAATAGAGCAAAATAAAATAATTAAAAGGTACAAACTCGACCTTCAGACGTTTTCAAAGGAGCAGAATAGAAGGTACATCCAATATTGATATGTAGATACTTTGCACCTTGTGTGGAGTATCAGTTTTTAATGACAAGCAAACCTCCTCCGATCTGTGAGGCCCGATTTAAGTATTTTGGTGGGAAATCGTGACTGTATAGGGTGTCCATATATTTATCTTTTTATCATTCTTTATTTTCCAACTCATGATTCTGTTATTATTAATCCGAATAGTGGCAGTTAACATGCTTGGGATATTTTTGTAATTGTGTTAAAAAATTCATCGAGCCTCATGTGACCGAGTTTGTGTGAATTCTAAGGAAGTTTTAATATTGCATTATTTAGAACACACACACACACACACACACATACATATATATATATATATATATATATATATATATATATATATATATATATAATATATGTATGTATATATAAATATATATATATATACGTATATATATATATATATATATATATATATATATATATATATATCTATATATATATATATATAATTTTTTGTGGAAGTAAGACTTTTGCAAAAAAATAGACTTTTGGCTAAATTAAGAGCTTTTGTTAAAGTAAGACTTTTCACTAAAGTAAGGTTTCAGGCTCAAGTAAGGCTTTTGGCTGAATTAGGGTTTTTGCCAAACCAAGTAAGGCTTTAGGCTAAAGTAAGAACTTGTGTGCATATATGTATGTATGTAATATATATATATATATATATATATATATTATATACATATATATATATATATATGTATATATATATTCTCATGTTGTTGCCAGTTAATGATATGTGAGTATGTATTAGATTATATTTAAACTGTTAATTAGTTAAGAATGGTAATTGATAGTTTACTACTCATCCGGTGTTTGACCTTGTTGTTTGTTTTTGCTAATCCTCTTTTCAAATTTCCATATATGGTGATTTCACTGGGTCTGACCTTCTATGCCCGCCCCCCACCCCAAACCCCCGGCTCTTGTTGACCACAAGGGGGGATATGGAAGTCTTCACTGTTATATGAGTCATGTGTTTCCTGAACCTTTTCTTGTGCGCTGTTTGGATTGACTGTAGGTACTGATTTTTGGCCTCTGTAATATGTACATACATGGACCGGAGAATATTCACCTCCTACATACCTTTTGGACCCTTACCCAGTCTGCAGCTCAGGATTTATCCTTAACGAGCCTTTGGTTCAGTTATAAAGCCAAGGGGACCTCTCTGTCCCAAGGTAAATTATCTATACTTATTAAAGCTCACGGCAAATGTCCTTCTTTCTTTCTGTCGTCTTCTGTGGACAGTTTGATACTTGCCAACCACCTTGTGATATTTTTTTGGATTCAGCTCTGTGATTGGAATAGCATCTGATAATCACCCTGATTTTGTCCTCCACTCGTGGAGTTGTATTGTACCTTTCCTTGCAAGAGGAGAACTGACTTTAAAACATACGGAAGTTGCTTGGAATATTAGTGTGTATTGGTTAGGATATTCTTTCCTTTTGCCTTTCTCTCCTTTCTGGCTCACTCCTTTGTGTTTTGATGTGTTGGTTTCTTTTTATAGTTGGGTGTTTGGGATTCGTATAGTGGTTATTTAAGCGTGACGTTATTCACATCTTTTTGTATTATAGAGGCTCAGGTGTGATTTCTGCCTAAAGGGTTATGTATTCAATCTAAGTGATTTTTCCCAAGTGTCTATTTTTTCCCCTGAATTGATTTTCCGAGCTGTGGATTAAGGTTGTGGTACGATTTCACACATTGTGAATTCCGTATCCTGTTCAGTGAATACAGGTCATTTTATACGTAATGTATCGTGTAGTGGTTAACACCCCATCACTATATATATATATATATATATATATATATATATATATATATATATATATGTATGTATATGAGTCTGATCACATCACCGTAATTCATTAAGCTAGAAATGTCCTTTGATATCTAATTCGCTCTACCTCAGAATTAATATACTCTCATATATGTTAACTGAAGGGGAATTTCTAGTTGATGATAATTTTCGTCGGCTCCCGGGAACGAACCTATATAAATTTTGGTTTGGTATATATACTATATATATATATATATATATATATATATATATATATATATATATAAACTTACATACATACATACAGACTTCTCAATCTCTCTCTACAACCTCGTCCAGTCGCCATCTTGTCCGCTGGATTCCTCCTCCTCCTGGGGAGGTCTCCCGTTCATCCCCGCCCTTCCTCCTGTTCTTCAGTGGCTCTCCTCCACCGATGAACGACCTGGTATCATTGACCCGCCTCCCTCCGCCCTCTGTTCTTCTGTCTTTGAGTCCTCTCTGTGAAGCTCTCACTCAGGGTTGAGGAGGAGGTCTGGGAGAGGGCTCTCTCTCTCTCTCTCTCTGGAATCCCCGTAAGTGCCCTTGAATAATGACTCGCATTTGGTCAAATGCTTAAAAAGAGAGAGACCTTCGATCGACACGTGGCTGTTGCCTCCCCAGAAGCACAAAGGACCCATTCAGACACCTGCCATCCCTCCGTGGACTCCCTGGGAGCTGTCCGTGAGGACACTGGAGCCACCTTCGAATTCCGGGCTGCAGAAGAAGAGGAGAAGACCTTGGATGGTCTCACGGTGGCTGCAATATGACGTCTTCTTCTCCCATGTCTTCCAGGAACTGCAGAAATTGGACGCTGGGTCAAGTGTGTCCTCTTCCAGCGTCAGGCTGAAGCAAGGCATAAAAAAGACTGAACCCCCTCCGGGGAAGGAAGGGATTCTGGTTCAATCGAGGGCCCTATGCCACTGACAGAGAGAGAGAGAGAGAGAGAGAGAGAGAGAGAAAGGCCAATAAAAAGGCAAAGGTCGGGAAGGGGGTCAAGGCAGGTAAGGGTCCATTCATTGGGCATTGGGTGCATTTCTCTCTCGAAGTTATCGTTTTTTTTTTGGTATTATTTTCTGGTGTAGTATATGCACTGTTTCGTGTCTATCAGATGATATTGAATCAAAATATAGGCTATGAGAGCAAAACTGAAATACAGAACTAAGAATGTTTACTTGGAGTTACAATGCAGTGTATACCGAAAGAAAGCCTGGTCATCATTATTATGAATAAAAACACACACTTTATATATATATATATATATATATATATATATATATATATATATATATATATATATATTATATATATATATAAAGGTTTTTTTGCCACGAAGGAAAAAATGAAAAAGCGAGATAGCCAAGTACTTTCGGTCCTGTTCGGACCCTTTACTGAGGCAAACTGATTTACAAAGAACACCATAGTCAAAAGAAGGTCTTAATATACAAACTGACACTACCAGATTAGCCATAAGGGCGATTTTCACGCTACAGAGAGGAGACCGCCAGAGGCTAGCCACACCTTGAAGGATACCCGCAGTAAACAAGTGATTCTTCCAGAAAACAGTACATTTGAAAAAAACACGGGAGCATATACAATTTAAATATAATGAATTTTTACACACATTTTCCCAACAAAAATTATTATTAATGAAAAGACGAAAGAAAATATAAATATATATATCGAGCAAGAGAATATCGAACCAGAGAGAGAGAGAGAGAGAGAAAGAAATAATAACTATATACCTGTGGGACTAATTTATTAGTTGTTCATTTATTTTGAGGTCCTTCATAAACATCTTACAAATATATGGGTCCAAATGGTACATTCCTAGACTAAGATTTAGGTTGTTTTTATTAGTGATTTGTATAATTCCCGATTCCAGTAAATTTCTTGAAACATAATCATTAGATCTAGCAATTACCGAGGTATCACCCAATTAATACAATGAGAATTTTTTCACTCAGATGGATAAACAGTGCATTTGAAAGTCTGGGCTGTTCTAACTGAATACATACGTATGTTGCTTTATACGTACACATAAATTTTTACTTGACTGACCAACGTAAACGAAGGGCAATCCTTACAAGGAATTTTGTAAATCATATTGTTATTTGTTACGGGACTATTCTTAATTAGCATATCTCTATGGTTTGTTATAAGAGAACACTACATTAACATTAAACGATTTAAATATTGATTTTATGGTTTCAAGTCCACGAAAATAAGGTAAAGCTAAGTACATTTTTAGGCATTTCTTTTTCATTAATAGCAACATTTATAAAAACTTTTTGTGAGCTTTTTGATAACATAAATCAATTAAATGAGGTGGGTAGCAGAGATCGTTTCCTATCTTTTTATGTATTCTATTTCTTGGTCCAGATATTGTGGACTCGTGATACGCAAAGCGCGTAGGAACATAGAAGAAAAAATTGAAATTTTAATATTAAGATGGTGGCCAGAATAAAAATGTACATATGTTAAATTATTTGTGGGTTTTCTATAAATACTGAATTTGCATTGGAAAGATTCTCTATGTATTAATACATCTAAGAAAGGGATGACATTATTATTTTCAATTTCACAGTTAATTTTATGAATGGCACTAAATTATTCAATTTAGACAGTAAATCATTTACATCTATACCACCAGGTAAGACTACTAAGATATCATCGGTCATATCGGTACCATTTTAAGGGGATAGTGTGATATTCGGGAGGTGTTGTCTCTCAAAAAATTCCATATATAAGTTTGAAAGGATAGGTGATAAAGGGTTACTCATGGCCATACCAAATATTTGTTGGTAATATCTCCATTAAAAATAAATCTGCAATCACAAATACATAAATTAATTAAGGAAATTATGTGACTAACGGACATAGGCAATTCATGCAGTACAAGTTCATTATTTAAATATTCTAGCACAGAGTCAATAGGGACTTTTGTAAACAAAGAACATACATCAAAACTGACAAAATATCGCTAGGGTTTAGTACAAATTATACAAATCACTAATAAAAACAACCTAAATCTTAGTCTAGGAATGTACCATTTGGACCCATATATTTGTAAGATGTTTATGAAGGACCTCAAAATAAACGAAACAGCTAATAAATTAGTCCCACATGTATATAGTTATTATTTCTCTCTCTCTCTCTCTCTCTCTCTCTCGTCTTCTCTCTCTCTCTCTCTCTCTCTCTCTCTCTCTCTCTCTGCTCGATATATATACTATTTATTATATTTTCTTTCGTCTTTTCATTAATAACAATTTTTGTTGGGAAGATATGTGTAAAAATTCATTATATTAAATTGTATATGCTCCCGTGTTTTTTTTTTTTTCAAAATGTACTGTTTTTCTGGAAGAATCACTTGTTTACTGCGGGTATCCTTCAAGGTGTGGCTAGCTTCGGGCGGCTCCTCCTCTCTGTAGAGTGAAAATCGCCCTTATGGCTAATGGCTGGTAGTGTCAGTTTGTATATTAAGCCTTCTTTTGACTATGGTGTTCTTTGTAAAATCAGTTTGCCTCAGTAAAGGGTCCCGAACACGACCGAAAGTACTTTGCTATCTCGCTTTTTTCATTTTTCCTTTCGTGGCAAAAAACCTTTGATTTATACATAGCATCACGTTTTATATACTTCGTGATCAAGTTATTCATATATATATATATAATATATATATATATATATATATATATATATATATATATATATATATTGATCGATGAGGGTACAAATGACGAATACCGCTGGTTTCCCAGGTGTCATGGCGTCACTGTGCCCTGATCCCATTGGCCCCTTCTTGAATACAGGAGCGAATCTTTGAAGGCCTAAGTTCTAAGCAGGTTCCGTTCAAAAAGCCTGTCCCTTCAGTCCCATGCAGCGAAGGGCGGCGTGTATTGCCTTAGAATACCCAGCGGCCGTAATTTCCTTCATAAATGTGAATAATAATAAGAGCTACGGGACCCACTGTGTCATTTTAAGGATAATACATAAGTGTTCATTGTACCTTTTACGCGCTTTATTACGTATCGGTAGAGTCCTTACATGAAAAAATCAAGGAGAATCCCCTGTGCTGAAACTTCCAGCATTTGTCAATTCTGGATCCCTTCAAAAGAGTGACATATCGAAAGAGTGACAAAAATAGTATCAACATAACACAAGAGTGACAAAAGAATGATATATCAGAAGAGTTTACATAGCATGGTTTAGAAAAAAACTTACTAAAAATACTTACACCCTTTTTTTTTTAAATTAAATTACAATTGAATAAGAAAACAATATAATTTAAAAAGAAAACATAATTTTTAAGTCGTTAACTCCATGTTCATTATGATACATGTTGCATGAACCAAAATGTAAATCATGAGCAATTCCTCTATATGATCATTTAAAGAGACAGCTCCCTTTCTACTTAAAACTGTTGCAAGCCTCTTTTCTCTTTGGATTTGCTCTCTCTTCCTTTTCCTCTAATAAGTCCCTGGAATCAAACGCTGTATTTCTTGTTCTGTGTGATAATCTTTTACAAACTCCCTGATCATCGAGTAGACTCCCATATGGTATTGTTCGACCGACGACTGTTTCAAATTTCCTGTGCCTTCCTTGCCTCTACAGCATTATTTGTCCTTGGGAGATTGTATGCTTGCAGGTGATAAACGCTCCACACAGTTGGTTCAAATCGTGGAAGATGACGTACGGGTTTTTGTCGTGGAGTCTCCTCTACTTCGGGAAATTATGGGTCTACCTATCACCTAGGCATAGCCAAAATACCTATAAAAACTGGTTCAGCTTCAACTGGAATGTTATTTGAGAGATCTAAATATGCATCGCGGATTTCATCAGCGTCTAAAAAATGCGAGAGCAGCAAGATGTCGTAAACTTAAGGCTAAATTCTCATTATTTCTTTCTATATGCATCTGCAAGACGCCGCTCTTTTTGATACATCGGTAAATATTTTTGACACTGAAAATAACATCCCGATATTCCAGCTTCAGGAAAATTTTTCCTTTGATGCTACGTAACTCAAAAGTCTACTACAATGAATTTGGGTTTTAACTGAATTCCTTTTCCTTCTGCAACCGAGATGAAGTGTTCTAGCATTGATGAATATATATAGTATTATTTTCCCAGGCAGCAACACAAAAACAGCTGGGAAAATTTTCTCTTGGAACTTGTAATGGAGAAGATTTAAATGTCCCATCTAAAAACCAGATATCGGACTCTGCTAATCTTCGTAAATTTTGGCCACTACCGAAAGCTATCCTTCTCTCTTCCTCCTCCTCCTCGACCTCTTCTATTCGTTCATTCAAAGTAACTATCTATCTCCGTGTCAAACAAGCGTAGTTTCTTTCCCTAGTTTGCGTGACCTGTAATTTTTCTGGGATTACCAACCAATGGCAGAATTTGATTCCACTGGAAATTCCTTTTTAACGAATGCGATGAATAACTTGCCTCGTAGCTGATGTATAATACTTAGTATTTCAACGTCATTGTTTATATCTGCTTTTTTGTCGAGCTTCCTGTTTTCATTGCCGCTGGCGTAGAATCTGTAGCTCTTGCCTGATCTTTCAGATCAATCAATTACTTGTATCAATTAACTCCTTCCTCCCTGCAAGAGGTGCATGATTATGTCCCTTTCCCTCAGATATCCAGCCACCGTGTGAATTAAAACGTGGGACTCCACGAAGGGTTACAGAACCACAGCAACTTTCGTCCTCGCACCTGAAGTCATGATTCTGGTCTCGGGATCGTTGGTGTCGGTAGATGTACTCCCTGAAAGTTAGTTTGTCTTTTCCTTTCTGGGATTTGAAATCCGTATTCGTCCATTAAGGGCAGGAGATAATAATAAAAACAAATAAAACTTCGCTTTTAATAATATCATGAAACGGCCAAAACGCTCTTGGCGTCAACTGAACTGTTTCCTTGAAAACGCACGACGTCAAAAAAACACGTACGTCATCCCCCAAGGTTATAGTTAAGCAGTGGTTATCGTCAATTACTGCCAAACTTTCAATTACACCTGAAGTCGTTTTAAGTCTGAATACTTTCCGATTAGGAAAACCACTTCAACTTCTCCAACAACAGTTAATGCTTTTTCCTTAGTTGTCACTCCTTTCTTGTGTCACTCTTTTGAATTTTTATTAGATTTGTCACTCTTTTGTTATGCCACCCTTCAGAATTTTTATTTAGGTTTGTCACTCTTTCGAAATGTCACTCTTTCAATACACAGCCGTCAGTTCACATACAGATACAGAAGGATTATTAGTATCACGTCCAACCGCCTCGACTATCCATCACCAGATCTTAACCATTAGTTCCAATGAAGAAAGCACAACGCGTTGGATTCAAGGTGCACAAACCATTACTAATCATTTTTTTTTTTTAAAAGACATTACAAAAGATTGGACGATCATTTTTTTTTTTTTTTATGGAATACATTTTGGACCTTACAAAATTATCCACGGTATTAGTTTCTGATTTTCCTCAAAATCTGGTCCGCTGGGAATGTTGCTCTATCATACTATGCGAATTGCATCTGGAAAGTGTTGCATCTACCTGGAGGGATCTCAGGTAAGTTCAAAGATGCTAAGATCATATTCCAGGAGTTCCATGTTTAGTTGAACCGTTCTCTGAGCTAAGTCTTTTCTCTATGTGGTTTTCAGCGGTGAAATATAGTGCATAATTCAATGTTCATTGTAAGTAATTGTGTATTAATGCATAGAGTAATTTTTTTACGCTCGCACGCATGCACAAACACACGCATATATATACAAATGTAAAATGTTTTTAAAAAGATATCTACATAATATTTCAATTACTATATCAGTTTCTTCATTCTTCCTTGTAAGCGGACACTGTCCTGCCTTATCATCACAACTCTTACATACACGATGAAGCAAATCTCAGCTTCTACACTTATTGCCACTTCAGCAACGAAAGACAATAATATTTTACTTGGGAGACTAAGAAACTAATAAAAGAAATTTGCAGATTTGATTGATCCTCCCAGGGCTCTCTTTCTCTCTCTCTTTCGCTTTCTCTCTCCGCCATCAGTCAAAAGGAAGACTGAGAACGATGTTTTCTGAGCCTCCTCAGCTGCCTCGAAAGGAGGAGGCCGCCTGTGGCATCAAGGGACAAAAGTGTCAAAGAGATCAAGACTGGAGCGAAAGAAGACTTGAGGGAATCTGAGACAGAGTCAAAAGGAGTTTTGTCAAAGTTAGTTTAGTAGCAGATTAGGCCAAATAACCTTTACCTTGGGATTTTCTATTGACAGCGATAGACAAGGTTTGTTTATCTATCGTAGTAGTGCTGTATTAGACCACTAATAGCACATTTCAATCTGATGCTAGAACTCACAGTTGTTCAAAATTAATAGGGAAGGATCATCTAATGGAATAGCATAAATCTATTTAATTATGCAGTTACCTTAAAAAAAAGAAGATATATTGATCATTCCTTATATACTGTTGAAGGTAAATATTTGAAAAGTTCTGAAGCTCTCTCAAAAGTACACTTTCAGAGTAATTGAAGCAAAGATGAACGATTATAATTGTCTTTAGAACAGTTCCGAAAGTGCATGTGTATCAGTTATTTCATATATTTTGACAAATACATGGAAATGCTAGATGTTGAATACAACAATCACCATCGCCCCTCAAACTCTGCACTGCCCATCACCGGTATTTGAATCATTCTTTGGTCACGCGATCATTATTGAAAATAATGTCAATAAAATTCTGTGCGAAAAGGTTGAATATGTATAGATACTTCAGCACGATGTTCCTCCTCCTGTTCCTTCTGTAGACGGACAATGCTGGAACAGCTCTAACAGAAGGGATACTCTCTCTCTCTCTCGCTGGTCGACAAAGAAAAACGGGTATGAAGCCACCACTGCATATTTCGAAGTGTTTTGCAAATTCATCGAAATTTTGCAGACACAAATTGGAGAAGGGACTCGTGTAGGACTCTTGTCGGTCGGACACGATGCACATACACATATTTAAACAATAAACAAACATACACAGACGCACAAAATACGAACTTATGTACATGCTCGCTCACGTGTCCAAAGAGCCAGTCTCTCTCTTGCTTTGCCCAGGAATATGGAAATGATTCTAGTCGTCTTATCACGTTCAGTCTCTCTCAGAGAGAGAGAGAGAGAGAGAGAGAGAGAAGAGGGGATACTGTGCAGACAGAGACATGCTATTATAAAAATGACTAAAATTTGTGGAATGTTAATTATTATTAACATTCATCATTTATGATATTAAGATTAATAATAATCGTTTGTGTGCTTATTTTCAGGAGCGCGGCACTGCTCGGTTTCGATGAGAATTGTATAAATTCTTTTTATTTTCCAGTGAAAAATAAACTTTTTGAAGGTACTGCATTTCGCTTATGAGTTTGTGTTTTATGTACTTTAAATTTTCAATATATTTTTTTTTTTTTTTTCATCTGTGCACTGTCCTTTTCTTCTTTAACTTCTCACAACACTTTAGGTCTTCCCAATGTGTAGTGTTGTCTGCTATTTTTCATTGCATGTTAATTTTGTTATTAATATTATAATAATTTTCGTTATTGCTATCTTTACCATTTTTATTTTTAACATTATCATTATTATGATGAGATATCGTATTAGATTTTACTTGTTTCTATAGTGATTTGATTGCATTACTGCACTATAAATCATTACAAGCTTATCGATACCCATTAGGCAAATATTTATAAAGTTAAAATGTTAAAAAATTTTTATTATTAACCCATTCATTCTTCATCTTTTTTTTGTACTTCAATTCGTATCTACAAGTTAGCAGAAACAGTTTCTTCAAGGACATGTACTTATTTCCACTTCATAGGGCGTACTGTGGGTATTTGAATCAGTCATCAAAAAAAACCTTTTAGTTTTAATCATTTTCATTTTCCCGATATTATAACACTTCCTTCATGACAAGTTTTTCCTCTGGCAAGATAATCCAGAAAAATCATAGATTCATTTTAAAACAGAAAAAAATCCGTTTCTCATCTGATCATGGAAAACTCCCCCACTCCATTGACAAGGAGACTTAATTCTTCGTGTAACTATCAGCTCCTCCTTGTGATCTTTGCGAGAAGCAAACTTCTTTCGTCTAAGAATAGGACGGTGTTTTGTTACAAGGTGTGAGAACATTTTTTTTTTTTTTTCCCGACAATCATCTCGTCAAATTGAATACAAGAGTGCCTTTTTACACTTTCTTTACACTTAGGTCATTTCCCTGCATTTTTTTTTCGTGAATGATTTGTATATTCCTTTTGTATATTCATAGCTTCTCGAAAGCTATGAGGAATATTTTTGCTCGCTGAAATACTCTATTTCAAATATAAATAGAATCAATGGGAATATCTTTACATCATTTCTCCTTAAAAACTCAGCTTGCTACAGTAGATTCTGTGTCTAAAATTAGTACGAGTTTCTTTAATTTACGCACGAAGAATAATTTTTCACATTCCTTATGGCAAGTGCAATTAAACAGTAATGTAGGAAGAGAGTATTTGAGACAACTAAATGAAGTGAGTATATTGGAAGATAAAAGATAACCTATAGCTACAAGGGTTAGAAATAGCCGAACACAAGGAATTTCATTGTATGTTATCAAAGGAATTTGTTTGAATGAACTTTGATGTTGTAATTCAGTATAAACATATAACAAGATCCAAAGGCTTTAAAGACGTCATGGAACAGAAAATAATGTTTTCCATGACTGTACACCCCAAGTCCAGTTCAGATTCTTGTTTACTTTTTCAGTCATTTGAATAATAGCGTCGTCCATTTGACCTGAAGAAAAAGGACTCGGCTGAGAGGATCGATGCTCCTTCCTGGCGTCCTCCTCCGACCTTTTCCAGGACACACTTAACGGTGGAAGGATCAACCATCCTTCGTTGATTAACTTCGCCATTTTTAACTTATTTCCCCCCCTACTCTTTATATTCTCCTTAAAGCTTTATTCCTCCAATGGACAGAATCTTTGATATAGTACTAGTATAGTCAGTCCACTAAGGTAGAGTTCTTGGGTGGGCCTATGCCTATGAGAAGTGTTTGGCAGCCTCTGATTGGCTGGTACCGGGAGGTAAGCGACCAATTCAGTGACTTAAATTTTCGTCTGTAGCTTAGAAAACTAGCAATATGTTTAAGTTTCTTCAATTATCTAATACTTTGCAAAAGATACATACCATAGGTATTCGGTATTAATTGCACAACAAAGTCGTGATTTCTTGAAGCCAATAAGATACAAACAAAAGGAATTACAATGAGTACAAATGAAGATGAGAGAACATGTAATTCTTAATACCTGTTTTACTTATCATTGGGTTTTGCTTCATTCATGCAATCTAGAGAAGATAAAAAAAAACTTGTGTTTTCATACAATAAATTCACTCTGATTTCACTTATAAGTTCAGATTTTAGATGCGTGCGATATGTGAAGATGAACATGTATTATTATGTTGCATCCATAAATATTTAAAGTTTGACAGTTTTGCAGCAAGACACCGTTGCATTGGTAGTCTCAGCGAGAGCTTTGAGTTGCCAATTAGCGGTAAAAGAAGGTTGCGTTTAGTTTTACGACTATTTACCGTGTTATGTAATTACATTTTCTATAAATAAATACACGGAATTCCCATTATAATTGTCGAGAAAAAACTATGAAGTTAATTTACAAATTTTATTACAAAAATATACCCTACTCTCATTACTACACTTACATCTAAATATTTACACAATTCAGGCAGCTCCGGCCAATGGTATCATGACTGAAATAAAAAGATAGTACAGGTAACACAAAAGTATCACTTGAAATCTAGTTCATCATTGACAATTACATGCAAATCTCTCCGGCACAGAGTCTATCACTGATAATTAAATAACATGTTAAACAAATGCCCGATCTAAGTATTGAATACTTTTCTATAAGTACTCACAGTTACGGTCACTTGGTGGAAACTGATATTCAGGTGGATGTATGGCCCTCCAAACGACATACTCTCACATCTTTATCTCGAGCTAAGGTCTTAAGTGAAGAAAGCGATCGAACTTTGGTTCCTGCTTTTATAGCACTGCCAACTAGTCACTTTCTATAGTTTGATTTCAACTTTTCCACCAAGCGACTAACTCAATAAACTACTAAATAAAAAAGCACAACATCAAATAACTTTATGAGCAGAAAATTTCTTTAAGCGAAATAATAAGTCGCTTCAAAATCGTTTGGGAAATTCAGAACCTTTGCATTTCTGCCACCACTGGGGAAAAGGGGTTGGAGGGAAAGTCAAGGGGCCTCAATGGTGGAGTTCTTTATCGCGAAAAACTGAGCACTGAAAAAGAAGGAAAGGTCAATGAGGGACCCTTCTGGGGGGGGCTAGGGTGCGCAGTTCGTTACGGGACACTTAAGTCCTCCATGTCTGGTGCAGCACTACGTCAAAACATCCAGCTCTTAACAGCTAGACACAATCTTGACTTCCGAGTGATCAATCGATAACTTATATTAAGGGCAATACAATAAATGTCAAAATAGTAGCCACTGCAACTGGCTATGCAATGAAAGGCAAATAAATTTTTTTTTAAGAGTTCAACTCAAGCGATTAAGCAAATAACATAGGATAATTAACTTGCTTGTGAAACAGTAATCAGCAATGTAAACACATTTAAGGCAAAAAACATTGTACGACCACAAAAGAGAAAAAACAACCAAATTTCAATCAATGCACAATAAATCATCACTTCAGGTAATAGTATAATTACACAATCACTTCTAGTAATCAAACAGACAAATGACTTGGGTATCGTATACTAAACATAATACAATCACAAGGACAATCTATTAATTACAATGATTCAACGACAACGCATCTCCACTAAGATAACGATCTCAATTGATGTTAAAGATAATACTTCAAATGGTAATCGTAGATTATTTTTATGGTACAAAACCAACTAATGAAAGTAAGATTGTAACAGATGTTAATTAATGCCAAACATCGACCAATTAAGGTAAACTTGGTAATACAGGATTACTATTAAGAATTAAATGACTCAATTAGTATGGTAAATAATGGGCAATGCTTTCTTCACAGCACTGTCGAATTCAATAGAATTTCAATCAAAATGTGTTCATATTTTGCCTAGTTGAATGTTTTCATTTACATGAACACAATTTTGTTACGTTCAGAATGCATAGTCATTCCTCGCGAATGAAACAATGAATATGATAGCAATGTCAAATTTATGAAATAGTAACCAAGAGTTTCACTTGATACTAAGACTGTTGCATAGCTCCACATTACAGTTATCAGGTTGCAAAATAATGCTCTGGTTAGAGCTTCATGAAGGGCGACTTCATCCCTGTGTAGTATGAGTTACAAAACGAACATAATTGACACTTCAGAGAAAACGCATCAGTTGAACCGTCATCTGGACCGCGTTGTTTGGTCTTACAAGATGCAACAATAATAATCAGCACTACCTTATCTAACACTTTCAAGTCTCTTCTTGTCTCCCACCTCTTTAATAGTTCGCCTCAAATATACATCACACACATACACTATACTAAATATCTCTTACCCACTCCACATATTTTCCTGTCTCTGCTCAACAGCACTTTCCGTTTTCGTCAGGCACTTAACTTAGTCACTGTTCCACTCGCTTTGCTACCACTGTTTTCCGTCTCTCGCAACTAGAGTCCTTCAGTCTGTCGAGACATGCTACTTACATTTTTGTCATCCTGCTCACTCTCGTTGTGTTCGATTTCATACTCGGCATCATCCCGGATTCCTCCTCCTTTTTCTTCATTGTCGTGGGTGTTTATCTCAAGTGGACTATGTGCTCTACTGCTCAAAGATGCTCTTCGCCCTCGAAGAACACCTTTACAGATCTCATTCTCCCAGCGTTTATCATTTATCAGGGTAGACTGCGATTATTTCACTGAGAGGCCATTGAACTAAGTTTCCCCTGATTGGTGGCCTTACTAAGACAATATTGCCTTCTCGAAGGCAGTCATGGGGTCCTCTTGGAGGTTGTGACGTTCTTGGAGCATCTTCAGGTATCCATCATGCCAGTACCTCTTGAAACGGTCCAGGGTCTCAGTTACCCTGAAGTACGTGTGTTGCAGTTGCCTCGTGGTCAGGGATGTGCATTTCCTCTTGAAGTACCACAAGCGGCAGTAGTCTTTTTCACATCACCATGAATGAAAGTGCGATGGGGTGAGAACTTTGTTTTCTCGTGTCTCCCCAGCATACATTAGTGGACGGTCGTTGACGAGGATGTATCCCATTCCGCCTTTGATCTGGATGGGGACGGTGTGTCCACGCCAACCTTATCAAAAGGGCGTAGCAGGAGAGTTCTGTCGAACGGAGGGAGGCGGCGTGGCTGACAAAGAAGAGGCCTGAAGGCGAGAATGCAAGCCCTACATCTCCCTACCACTCTCTTGGCGATGGCCCTCAGTGCAGGGCTCCAGCATTCCTGTCGATCAAGTGTGATTAATATGTTGATATCACAATGCATGCGAGTGGTATGGAGGAATTCTAAATATAACCTACCTAACATGCCTTTAGGAGGCGACAAAATCAATTGGGTTTTACAATCAGTTATGTTACGTAATTTACCCTGTATAGACAATGTCATCTTTCATCACTAAGTTAAACTGCTGGATAAAATTAGTTATGTGTGGTGGCACTTGCACATCATTTCCAAGTTTGTCACAAACTGTAGGATAATAATGTCTTTGTTCTAAGTATACTAATATAGTGAATGGATCTGCCTTGCAGTTCCCAAACTTTAAGACATATTTCATAATTTTCTTTAACTTTATGAAACAAACATTACTCCCCCTTAGATCCATATTTCTCTGGGCGGAGTCAACGTTCCTTATTCGTCGTCTCAACTCTGAGGGCTGCAACAACCATGGCTTGTTGTTCGTCGTGAGGCTTACGGTCATCTGACAGTTTTGGTTCTGCCCTGTTGATGGAGAAAGGCAGGTCCCTTGTTCCACATGTGGTTAGACTTCAGTTCCTTCAAACTGGCGTCTGGAGAGTGTATCTGCTGGGTTCTCTTTGGTGGGAACATAACATAGTTCTACAGCACTTTCCTGTAGGATGAAATTGATCTCCCCAACACAATTAGAGATTAAAGTGTTTTTGTTTCCTTCCCTACTCTGTACCCAGGTTATAGCTACCTTGCTATCGTCCATCTGACAATTCGAGAGAAGCTGAATAAACTCTTGAGATGTCTGCACAACCGAAATCCCAACAATAAGGCCCCGTCCGTCCACACGGTCGAGCTTGGTCGACGAACTTTGTCCGATGTGACGTCATAAGCGGAGAACAGTGGGAAAAGTCAGAGCTTTACCGCAGTTTCTCAGCTTTTGACGTTACATCGAACAAGTTTCGTTGAGCAAGCTAACAACTCAAGTTTTGATACAGTTAATTTAAATTGCTTTTTTGGTGTTACTCTCATCTTCGAAGTCAGAATGTCATTTGACCTTCATGTTGCCTGACATATGCAACGGCTCCGTAAGCCTTATTAGAAGCATCAGTGAATACGTGTAGCTCGAAGATTCCCAACATATTCCCCTAAGAAACTAAGGAATGAACGTCTACAAAATTCAGTTAATATTTCATGCGCTTCCTTTTCTTGTTCCTGAGACAGAACATCATCCCATCCTATCCCTTCCTCCCAAAGTTCCTGTAAGAAAAGTTGTCCCCTGACAAATATGGGACTAACTAATACTATGTGATCAAAATTGACTATTAAAGATGACAGAAGTTTGCGTTTCATTATTCTGTGCGAGTCAGATGTGACTCAATTGTCATGGGTATGACTATGCCACTAAATTCCCAACTTAGTTGTAGCTGGTAATAGTTATTAAAAAAATCCACATTTGCAATAGAGCGGCAATCTAATCACTATCATTGGCACCACCTGTCACCGAGCGGGGAAAAAAAACATCACCACCACCTCCAGACCCTTCCACCTCGCCAAAAATCATGCACTGACTGCACTCTCACAAGCAAAGGGGTCTGCCCCCTTATATTTACTACTAACACTACTTCTATTTCCTACTTTACTCTTATTACCTGTCCCCATACCTTCACCCCTCACCCCAATTAAATCCATCCTTTTCTATCCCCATAAATTAAGTAGTATCTCTCATCGAGTTGCTGCTCGGCACCCGTAGCAGTAACTTCTCTTCTGAGCTTCTCTGGCGAACCTGAGTGGCAAGCGAGCGATAGCGCCATCCCAGTTGACGATAGCGGCGATTTTTCCAGTGATTTTCGGCTAATTTACGACGACCACCGAGGGAAGAATGAAATTTGATTTGAGAGCTCTCACAAAAATATAAGAAAGTTCATTGACATCTCTGTTCTCTCCAAATAATTCTTCTATTACTAACAGTCTCTCTTGCCTAAATTTCGGTAGCTGTTGTGTCTAAAAACCTCAGATTGAAGCAAGGACTAAGAGACAAACTTTCTACTTTCGCAATTCTTTATTGCAAGTAGCAAAAGAACGATAGGCTGGTGTCTCTCATAAACCAGAAGTTAGGCCCTTCAGGCAAAAGTAAAACAACACACACACACACATTCTTCTCTTTCTCTCCAACCTTCTCTCTCTCTCTCTCTATCCTCTTTCTCCCCTCTCTCACAGATACTGATGCAGCCATGGACTCGTGACTCAGCCCATACCCACCATTGCAGAGGCGAACAGCACCAGAGAACTGAAAAGGACGACGTCTGCTTCTTCCATTTCAGATGCACCTGAGACTGGTAAGGCCGGGAAAGATTGGACTCCTCCACCTCCTCCGAAGAAGAAAAACCGCCACTGCCACTTCTGAAGGAAGAGCAAACCTCCCCCTGCCATGGACACTGGCGACGGTTTCCAGCTTGTCACCAAAACAAATGGAAGCAACAAAGACCACCCCCTTCACATGCAAAATACCAGATCATTCCTCCAACCAATAGCAGCTCTTATGCCATTTGTAAAGACTAAGAGAAAAAGGAAAGTCATTCAAGGTAAGACCCACCACCAGGAGAACTGTATGTAATGCCCACTAATGAAGGAACAAATGAATTTATAAAAAATAACCCGCTTGTTTCAAATACCAGAAGGCTCTCATCTGAAGAGTTTTCAGACTCTGTTAACTCTGGCATTGAGTTCTTTGACTCTTACACAGTAGTACCATGCATCTTTGTGATCGGTCCTGGATTGTTTGGTCTTTGGCATGGACATATCTGCTGCCTCTCTGAGTTTTTGCTAATGAACTCTTCATAGAATAGTTGGCTCTCCACTATTTAGTACGCACAACCTCTGGGAATTCACATGATAACTGGTGTAGATGTCGACCAGTTGTGTTGAGTTTAGACTCGGTGATGTGCATTGAAATCTCTCACTTTTACTGTGTTTTCTTGTGTTGCTGCACTGAGGAGTGTCTCCCCTTCAAATGTGCTTGTCTCGAGCCCTGTATATATTGTGTACTGTCAGTGTTGTTTGCAGAATGTGAGTTTTACACAGTGATTCTACATCATCTCCGCAAGGGATGTTGTCTACTTTCTTTGATGGGATTGATTGTGCCTTTTTTGAACCAGGGTGATTAGCCCTCTTTAGTGCGTGTTTGGCGTTTTGTATACTTAGTATCCTTTCAATGAATTTAAGGCATTTTCCTTACTAGTGTTTCTTGTAACATTATGATGTCATAGTTATTTGTTTGTGTGTGTGCTTGCAGGAATGCGTATTTATTGTTTGCCACTTAGTATGTTCCACTGGAGGATTTTATAGTGTCTGTGTCTCTTCAATCATTTATTCTGATTGTGGTGTTGTCGTTTCCTAACTCATCATTTGCAATTTAATGTGCTTTGACTACAACACTGTGGTTGGCCCTGGCACTGGAGATATACCTGGTACTGGCACTTGGGATGAAGCTGACACCGAGTGTCTGTGTAGTGCTATTTGCACTGTTGTTATTTAGTTGTGTAAGAATGGTGATGCAGAGTCCTCTGGACGTTCTTATGCACTTGTCAACCACTTCTTTGGCAAGGTCTTCCAAGAAGTTGGATCCTGTCAACTCTGCAAACTTGTATAGCATTTGCACTAAGAGATTTGTGAGATCTTGGGTCTGGGCAATGTATTTGTCGTGTTTTAACTCTGGGAGAACTTCATACCTGTTGATTTGTGGGGGAGGAGGGAATGAGGACACAGGGTTTTGTATGGCTTTGGGGAGCCGGGAACAGTGGAGCTGGTTTTGGGTTTTGGATTTGGAGCGAGGAGGATAGGTCGGGTTTTGGGAACAGGAAAGGGTTAAATATGAGTTTGTTGGCGTGGCCGGTTCTGAAAAAACTGATTTTTCTTCTTGGATGGGTGTGGTTTGGCGTGTATTTTCATTTCTTTCTTCCGAGGCTGGTTTTGTGGTCTGTTGGGTCTAAGCCCTCCAGCTGCAGCAGCATAGGACAGTACTTAAGCTGGGGGTGCGACTGTGCTTTTGGGAGCCTGTTGAGGCCCCCTAGCTGCAGTAGCACAGGACCTTGATCCCTGCTGGGTAGTAGGAGCTGTCAGTTGTCTGTTGGGGTCTGGTGGAGTGTCCAGGGAGGCTCCTAGGTGGACTGCCTTTGAGAGTATCTATTTTCTGTAGCCTTATTGGGCATTTCCTATTCCACAAATGGTGGTTTCCCTTGCATGCGGGGCATCTGGCGTTTGTTTCCAGTCCAGCTTTGAATTTGTCTGTGCATAATTTTGTGGGATGTCTCCCACTGCATACTCCACAAATGGCTTTAGCAGTGCAGGCACTGTCATGATGTCCATACCTCTGACAGTTGAAACATCTGAGAGGCTGTGGCGTGTAGTCCATGGTGGGAAGGAGCCCCACATACCAAGATTCAGTGATTTTGGCAGTGGTCCCTTTCCACCACAACTAAGACTTTGCGCGTTGGCTGGGGGTTGGGTCCCTTGTTTGGCATCTTTCTGCTTTGACAACTTTCGGGTTTTCAAGAATAGCCCTGGTGTCAAAGTGCAGTGGGAAGTGGCATAATGTGAATTTTGGTGGATTTGTCTTCTGGATTTAGGAAGGAGTCTGCTTGGCATCTGGGACGGGCATGTTCATCTGTGTATTGGTGTGTGCCTTTTGAGAGTCTAGGGTCTATTCTTGAAGTTGCTCGAGTCTGGGTCTTGGTTGACATAGGGGGGGGGGGTTGTGTGCTGTGGTTTCTGAATGGGTGGCTGGTTTTGTTGGGTTTTTGTGTACTGGTTGGGTCCTGTTGTGTGTTGTTGAGTGAGAGGAATTGGTTGCTGCCATTGTCTTGAGAGGTCTTTTTGGGGTTTCTTACTGTCTAGTAGGTGGTGTGTATGTGTATTGTTGTGTGTACGGTTGTGCTGTAGTCGGGGGAGATATCCTTTCATCTTCCAGATCCTTTGCAGTCTCTCCATGCAACCTTTGTACCATGCATGGTATCCTTTGTAGCAGTTGGGGCATCTGGCTGTAGTTTGCTACTTTCCTCTTATGTCTATCATGCAGTCCCTTGTGGGTGCTTCCCACTGCATACGGGTTTGGCTGTGCCTTCCTGTTGGTGGTGGCCAAATCTCTGGCATATGAAGCATCTGAGGGGTTCGGGGATGAATAATTCTGTGTGATACTTGCCCCATGTTTGGGATGTTTACGACATGGGGCCTTTTACCATGGAAGGTGACTAGGACCTTCTTTGTAGGTTCCTTTGCTTTGTTTAAGCATCTTTCAGCGTGTATTACTCCTGGTAGCTTCTTAATGGGGTCTACTGGAAGGATTGTCGGGTATCCATATATTTTGCCTTTTTCTGATTTCTGTGTCTGGTCTAGATACTGGAAATTTTTTGTCCTTTTTAAGGATGTTTACCGATTCCTGGTTCTTTGGCGTGATGATGAATTGTCCTCTGTCGTTTGGTTTGGCAATTTTATTCGCAAGGCGGGGTATTTGTCCTCAAGTTCCCTTATTGCTGCATAAGATGGGAGTGGGGATTGCTTTGAACTTGCATAGTGGAGGGAATTTGGTTAAGGATTGTGTGTCTGTGCATGTTTTCATGTGATGTTGCAGGAGGTTGTGTGCATGTGTTTGGAGTCTTCCTCAGTTTTTTTCTTAATTTCTTTCTGTTGTGGGCTACCTGGTAGCCATCGTTTCCTTGTGTTGATTCATTGCCAGAGTGTGAGCTGTGTTCATGTTCATCAGAGCTGTCCAGAGATGGGGGGGGGGGGGGGTTTGCAATCGTTGGGTGGTTGTTTTTTTTTTGCCTGTGAAGGGTTGTCATCTAGAGTGTTTTCTTGGGGAGAGTGAATTCGTGGTCTCTGTATTTTTGGAGAGGCTGGGTCGGGGGAGCTGTCGCACGATCTGGTCCGTCTTCTAGTCATTGGTGTTTCAGAGGCTGATGGTTTGGTATGGGTGTCAGGCTGAGTTTGTGATATGATAGTAGGAGATGATGGGGGTGAGGTCTTGTATGATTCAAGTACAGAGAGGGGTTGAGGATATTTGTGAGGTGTACGGTATATGGTGTGACTGTTGCCTGAAGGGCTTGGGTGTTATCAGTTAATTTGAGTTCTGGCTTATGGAAAGCGCCAGCCTATGCTTTTCCTATGCTACTTCCAATGTAGTATTGCTACAGTAGAACTTTTTTCTCTCTTGAATCTTGTTTCTCAGAGTTTTCAGACCACAACAGCTACCAAATTTTCCACAAGAGAGACTGTGTTAGTGTAGGAAGGTTATTTTTAGAAGGAAAGACAAGTAAAATGAGTTACTGAAAGCACTTATAAAATAGTGAGAGAGCTCTCTCTAGTCTTAGTTTCCCTTGCTTAGCGCACCGACTATCAAGTCAGCAAGGGCTAAAACTACAGGGAGAGTATGCAGAGATACTGCAAGGTGATTGGCTTGTAGCAGAGAAGTAAAAGCTGAATTCCTGAAAAGAAGCTTGAGAGATTCAGCTCTGGCTTCTCATGTCGGCGGCCGAAAGGTGGGAGGAGTCTGGGTGGAAGCTTAGCTCTGGCTTGTGAATGGCCGGCAGACAAATCTGGGCGGAGTCTGCAGTGCAGGAGAGGAGATATTACTGCAGCAACTGCGACTTGCAGCTTAGTCTACCTCCAGTCATGGGTAATGCAGCTTAGCCCACCTCCAGTCATGGGTAATGCTGCTTAGTACATCCCCAGTCATGGGTAATGCAGCTTAGTACGCCCCCAGTCATGGGTAATGCGCTTAGTACACCCCCAGTCATGGGTAATGCAAGCTTAGTACACCCCCTGTCATTGGTAATGCAGCTTAGTACACCCCAGTCATGGGTAATGCAGTTAGTACACCCCCAGTCATGGGTAATGCAGCTTAGCACACCCCCAGTCATGGGTAATGCAGCTTAGCACACCCCAGTCATGGGTAATGCAGCTTAGCACACCCCAGTCATGGGTAATGCAGCTTAGCACACCCCAGTCATGGGTAATGCAGCTTAGCACACCCCCAGTCTTGGGTAATGCAGCTTAGCACACCCCCAGTCTTGGGTAATGCAGCTCGGCACACCTCTAGTCACAAACTTTGCAGTTATCACACCTCCCCAGTGACAGGCCTAAATGGTTGGAGTAACTATGGCCAGGTCTGCACATTAATTCCCTAGATATCAGCTTACTAGCAGAACAGTCTTGCCATCTTGTATGGTTGCATTGCAAGGGGATACATCGATGCCTTCATTAGTGTTGACCCGTACAAGGGTTTGACTTACAAGTGGTGAAATCCATACTAAGGGGTTCTCCTCATCCTTGGGGAAGAGAGGGGCTGAAACACTGAAAAATAAAATTACAAATGACTTCTCCTTCATCCATGAAAGCTTGGAGGAGAATTTTTGCTCCAGTTCAGGATTCATTATCATGATACTATGTTTTCCTTTTTACTTAAAAGAAACAGATTAGTGAACGAAAATTAAGGATATTTAGCTTTAATTATCCATATATTGTTAATCTTACTAGATATCAACCATATGCTTATAGGCCTTTCATTAGGTATAAAAAGATTGATTAACCGATTCCTTACCATTCAGCGATGATAAATGGACAAATTATGTTAGAGTCTTGAAAAATCTGCTCTTCAATCTCCTCTGCCATGGATTAATTCCCAGTGACCTAAAAAACCAGAAATTAATTATTATTACAGTGTTGGTTGATTTTTAACATATGGACTAGGCCTTGAATACTACCTACATACAATCTTTCTGCAGGTCCATGGAGTGAACCGATAGACTCAGCCTATATATCCTTTCAGGATGATCCTACAACACCATTGAGCCTAATATTGCAGTAGCTTGTTCATAGAGGACTCTAGTATCTTCCAGTTTACACAGAGCTGTGGTAGTGTTGGTTTGTTTTAGTTACGCAATGGATTGTGCAGAAAAAAAGAATCTAGAATTTATTCTTAAAAGTTAATACAGATTTGATTCTTAGATTTATTTTTAATTGAATATTTTTGATTGAACAATAAGTTCTTATGTGTATCGTTTTATTTTTTTTATAGGTGTAAAACTTCTCCCCCTTCCATTGTATGCATGGTTCTTGCCCTTCTATGAATTAAAACATGAAAAAATGCTCCTTTGGTGAAGACAGATGAGCTTTGTCAATTACATTACCTTTTGAATCTTTAAAGTGACTGATTTGAAGCATTGCCTAGTGAGAAAGCATAGAAAAAGGAATTGTATCAATATATAATAAAGACAGTTTAATACGGATATTTTCCATTTTGAAAAGGCTTACCTTAATAATTGTGGCAATGCACTGAAGTCCTTGGTGTTAAAGGGTAAGATACTGAGTGTAAGTGTACATATTTTTTTCATTTGAGTGAAGCTCTGGGCAAGTGGTATTGCTAGTAACTAAAATATAATTTTTGTTACCGTCAACTATACTTTATTTATTATTGCTGTTAACACGCTTGTCTATGTTGGATTAAAGTGACCCTAATAATGTTGTAAAGGACAAAATTATAAATAAATTTGATTTTGTAGATTAAGTAGTGGTAGAAAATTGAAGTGTGCTTAAGTGTGTATGTGGTGTGAAAATGAAACTGGTATAATTTCCTTGGAAAAGACCTTATTCTCCAAGAAAATAAGTCATTGTATTTCTTGAACAGATATTTGTATATATTCATTGCTCTGGGTTTTGGTGACCTTGTGTTAAAAATGGACCAAAATCCCATTGTTTGGTAGCGGTGGTAGTAATAGAATAAATTGGTATTAAGGAAAATTTGTATGAATAGTTTTACATATTTCCACTTGACACCATCAGCCTGTTACATGTGACTATTGCTTTTACTTGCTAATCTAGCCACAACAGTCACACCATACAGTAGCACTTTGGAAAATAGTAGCTCAAAATGCTACTATTTTCCTAGTACAATAGACAGAATATTTAGCCTTTTTTAAAGCTGGTATCAACTAGATGACGGCTGTAGATTTAATGAATTACTCTTATGCCGAGAACTTGTTTATACAGCATTAGTATAAAGTTAACTGTCCAGATATTTACCTCTAGTTTGCTAATTAAACCAAATCACCCTATTGTCTATGAGATAACCAAATGTACCACAGGCTAATGTTGGAAATATTAATCTAAGGCTGCAGTGTCTTACCTTAATTGTGTATGTTATATAATTTGACACTTTTGGAAGGTAAACAGAACTCCAGACTTCAATAATAAGTATCCAAATCATTAACTTAATCACGAAAACTGACATTTGGAATGAATCTTACCTACTGTTTAAAGTTAGCAGACTACCACACTGAATAGGGATGGTGGGTTAGTGCAGTCAGAAGAACAGAGTTTTAGCCAAGTTGACTAAAAGCTTTTTAATGGTGAGAAAACACTTCTCACATATCAGCCGATGTGTGATCCGTACTGGCTAGTAGTGCAGTAAGGTCCTCGTAGCAAGACTTGTCAGAGGATTCTTCCGGGGAAATAGGACTATCTTGTAGAGTCTACTGGTGACTCTTGGGCCTGAGTTGAAAGCCATAATCCGCAGTCCAGATCTAAAGGATAATTTTAATTACTGCTTTCATATATGAAGGTGTATTCCTATAGTACACTAATGTGTACCTTCATGCTCCCAAAATTCATTACTGGGATTTCAAACAACTAACGACAATGGAACGCCAAGGTTACTATCACTTTTTTGTTTTGGTTCAGGAGTGTGTCTGTGCCACAATGACAGGGCTTACGGCGTAAACGTGCTAAAATTGAACATTTGCGAAAAATGCGGCGAAAATAGTTGTAACTACCCCTGAGCTGCAAGACTACCTTCCCTAGAAGGTGATATTTAAAAGGTGAAACAAGAATCCAATTACAACTTTAAGCATACCATTCAAAAGATTGACGTTTCGTCAACATGATGTGATGTAATGAAAGCGCCATACGAACTAAAATAAGCATGAAGTCTTCGTAAAATAAGAGATGACGCTATTATACAGTATTGTTACCTACGCTTATATAATGGTATATTTCTGAAAATGCATAAAAATATGTCAAGGCATACAAAATATTATATGTATACTTGTTGCCTTCATACACATGTGATACGACGATGAGTTCAAAACATCAAGATATATAGATAATTATATCAATGATGTCATATCTTTTTGTACAGAACGTACAAGACCTTTTTGAAGGACATGGATAATTATAGTGGGACACAAATGTATATTTCTCAACTTTCTACTATTCAATATTTGCAATTATAATCACACGAGGATTTAAGTTATAGTATAACAAAAAGAAAAATCTATCTTAAATCTCCCCCTCGAAACGGTAGCAGTTTTTGCGCATGCGCACCAAGAGATAATTGACGTAACCATGACGTTAAACGAGGGAGCCGCTGCATTTCACCAACTTTACAGATTCAAAGAAATTCAGGAGGAGGAGTGTCAGCAAATAAAATTTCCGATTATTCTGAAGTGGAGAGCAGAGATAAAGATCGCCAAGCAATGTTTCATTCGATTCCCTCGAAAGTTTAACGAAAGGCCAACTGCAGAACAAATGTCGGACACTTGGGATAA
Source organism: Macrobrachium nipponense (assembly GCF_015104395.2). Lineage (NCBI taxonomy): Eukaryota > Metazoa > Arthropoda > Malacostraca > Decapoda > Palaemonidae > Macrobrachium > Macrobrachium nipponense. Next base: position 66,592,222 of record NC_061096.1, read on the forward strand.
GAGGTGTGTGGGTCACGAAGAAAAGACTCATAGAAATAAATATAAAATGAACGATGTTTAAATCAAGCCGTACATCCAATAACTTTGCTGGAAACTTAACCACAACTGACGGGGAAAACTAATCTATTTCAGCCACTGGAAAAGTCCATTCATGAGACTGCTTCGAACTTTGGACATTAAAAACAAGGAATTTGAAATTCCCAAGAATCAACTACTTATAGCCGAGGAGAGGATCTTGGAACTGCAGGATAAAGTTAGATATCTCGAAGCCACAACTGCTATAAATACTGAAGAATCTGCCGTGACACCAGAGGAGAAAGAAGATCCTACTGTTGGGGGACTCAACGTTAAGGAACATCCGGAGTAGCGAGTCGAGTGTCGGAACAATAGTTCGAACTGTAGACGAAGTTAATTTGAGTTTGTTAAAAGAATGGGTTATAGACAATCTAAATTTTCCTATACATAAATGTATATTTTATGCTGGCATGGAAGACCTTATGGAAAAGAATAGTATTTAAATGATAATATTCTGAAATATCTTGATGTCTTAGATGCTCTTGTTGCAGAACTAAAGGACAAAAATGAAAATGTTTGTGTTTATGTTTGTGAACTGGTTCCAGACCTACATGGAAATCTGAATAGCGTTGAAATTTATAACTTTAAATTAGATGAATGGTGTTCTAAAAATGGAGTTTCATTTATAGGTGCAGAGTTGTTCTTTAAAATAGGGACATAAGTTGTTACCCTTCAGTAAGAGAAAATCTCTAGATGAGGAGCTATAGGCTTGTTGATGTTATTGTTAAATCATGTCCAGGCATCGCTCGTGATAACTGGTCAGAATAAAGAATGCAATCATGTTTCTTGTTACCAGTAGGAATAATGGGACAATCCCAAAGGTCACTAGGCTTCATTTCAAATTCACTCAACTTCCATAAAACGTAATTTTGAGAGAAACAGAAATAGAGATACTATGTTTCATAAACAAACAGGCAGTTAGTCAGAGAACACTGTTAATGGTGGAATGTCTGGGAGAACCAATTACTTTTATCAGAATGGTAATAATCACAATATAAATAGTCAGGTACCGAGAGAGATATGCGTCCCTGAAATAGGGAAAATCAAGTCAATTTTAATTCTCATTTTCATAAGGGGAAGCTAAATGGCCGTTATGACTGCGGTGAGTTCAACCACCTTCCCGTCGCTGCCGCCATGATCATCAGCTGAGGTGCGGGAACTGTAGAAAATGAGGTCATCAGAGTAAGCTCTGTCGAGAGGGTGTTTTCGTAGGTTAAGGGTCGGGCAATGAAGACTTAACCTTTAAGTACATTGAGAAAGTTTCCTGTCTTAATATAGCTCATGTAACGCAAGGTAACTAGTAAAATGTCCTGACGAATTAAAATTGTTGATAGTCAACAAGAAAATTGATGTTCTTTGCGTGTCTGAAAGCTTGGTTAGAACCGAATATTCTCGATCAGTACGTAGGAATTGAAGGCTATAATTCGTTTAGATGCGATGGTGGAGGTGATTGTATCTGTTAGAAATGACCCGAGATGTGTTCAAATGAAGAATATAATTCCGTCGTGTAAAGGAATCTAAGATGTCTGGGTGAAAATACAATTGCGCAAATTACCAACCATAATTCTGGGATCCCTTTACCGTCACCCAAATATTCCAATAAATACATTTGATTACAGTCATGATAAATTGCAGTCAATATTAACGGAAAACAAGAATTTTTCTTCTTATTGGATGACCCGAAACGATGATCAGCTGAAATATCTTTCTAAATTAAGCAATATTATAAACTTATTAAATTGTGCTCAGGTCATCGATAAGCCTACCCATATCACCCTTTATTCAAAGTCTCTCATAGACGTATTAATTGGAAGTAGAAAGGAGATAATAAAAAAAAAAAAAAGAGAAGTAGCTTCTCGTCTTCTCTCTGAAATTGATGTAAATAAACCGAAACGGAAACGTGAAGTCAAAACATTTCGAAGCTTGAAGAATTAGACCCCTGTGACTTTTTGTCATAAATTGATTGATGAAATCACAGTGCTTAGTGGTATCTTCATACAGATGAAGTTAAAAAAAAAGTTAAAATATTAACAAGTACATTTAAGTCATCCTGTTTAGACTCTTGCGCTCCTATTGTTACACGGAAATTACCAGACTACCAGCTCCAGGGATTACTGAGAAAAAAAACGAAAAAAAAACCGACACGGAAAAATAGATCGATTAAATTTAAGAAGAACTTTTTGATCATTGAAATAAGAGTATAATTTTGCCGGGTATAATAGGTCCAAGAAAAAGGTAGCATCCTTAATTCGCTCAGCTAGAATAAATACCAATAACAAATAATTTTACGAACGTAAACGAAATAAAGGAAACAAGGGCTTGGAAAGTAAGAGAAGAGATCTTACCAAGTAAAGTAAAGGTTCAAGTTCATCAGTGTTGGTGATCCTGTTGAATCGGCAGAGAAATTGAATGAATTCTTTGCCAATTCGGTCAAACCGTTTTTGAAGAAATACAGACAAAATTTAGCTATTGAGAACTCCGATGCAGCCCCTCGCTCAACTACGAAACAATCATTTACGTACTTTCGACCCCAACCTGTCAGCGTAGAAACTGTAATAATAATCGTAAAAAATCTAAAGAATAAGAATAGCTGTGGAATAGATGAAATGAATAGTAAATTTATAAAAGATTCTCTCCCTGTTTCGGTATTTTACATAACCATTATCATTAATACATAAATCGTGACTGGCATTTTTCCAAGTGATTGAGAGTATGCTCTTGTTTGCTCTGCATTGAAGGGAGGCAATAATGAAGATCCTGGACAATATCGTTTCCATTTCTCTTCTACCGATTTTGACAAAGGTTTTAGAAAGAGTAGTCAGTGATCAGCTGTATGAATATCTGTTAATCACTGCCTGATACACAGCATGGATCTAGGAGCCAAATGTTTATTAATGTTACATTTATATCCTAATTTTGTATTATATCTGTAATTCTGGACCAAGTTCAGTTAAATTATTTTACCAATAATAATGTGTTTTTATGCTAATATTTGATGCATCTAATGATTTTTATGTATAATACTTTTAATGGATATTTAGATATAAATCTATGAGTATATTACTTTAATCAGCAGAGGTTGAATTTTAAACAAAATGTAATATTGTGGAAATAAGGTATTATTATTGTTATAATTAAAACAGTAAGAGGAATATAAGCTATTTCGAGAGAGAGAGAGAGAGACTTTTACAACCTATAAAAAAAGCGATCCATCGTGAAGGTCGGCCTATCCTAGACTCAAGAAGCCTCCTTGTAGAATTGCTATGCCTATTACGAGCTTAAATTGACTACAGGTAAAATTGGGTCAGCACTTAATCTAATTTAAACGATTACGTAGCGACACCAATTGCTGTTGTAAACGGAAATAACAGAAACTGTTCGTATTAACAAGAATACTGCCGCGATGTGGAACCATAAGCTGTGTCAAGGGCTCGCTTTTGCCAACATGACGAAACTCCGCCCGCTAACTGCTACCCATAACCACCTGGGAACAAGTAACAGTCATTACTATAGACTTTGATAGGATTCATATAGGATTCTAATAGGACCTAAATAAGTCTATAATAGGACCCAAATAGGCCTTGAATCTCGACAATTACTGGGATTTTCCTTCGCAACGATACACGCCAATACTAAGCCTTTCTGTAAGATAAAAACCACAGGATATAGCAGATACCAAATTAGGACTTCAACAGGACCCAAATATGGACTCTAATTCTCGACAATTACTGGGATCCTGCCCTCACAATGATGCACGCCCATCCAAACCTTTTTAAATGGGTGAATACTACAGGATATTGGCCAAAGGTTCAGCATTTACTTACCGTAAGTGTTCTTTCTTTTCTGTGTCGTGCCCCTAAACACCCCAACACTTCCCCCCCCCCCCCCACCCCACCAACCCCCTTCCCCTCTTCGTTTTTCGTGTCCAGCTTCACCGGAAGAATAACGAAGACCTTCAACCTCACTTGTTTTATAACGACACAAGGGAAATCCTGATGTTTATAAGGCGTACTCTGCCTTAGTACTTAGGTCCACAGTGCCTTCACACTCACAGAATAAGTCAAGTCTTCAATTTTCCCCCATTAAAGATAAGGACCGCTCGGAATGGTCGACTACCTATCAACACTGCCTTTTAGAAACTGCACCCAAATTCCAAATTTCCAATTTCCAAGAGAAGACGTCGACCAGAGCAGACCAAGACCCACAAAATTCTTATCTGTCGCCTTCTCTCATTGGCTAGTTAGTGACTGGAAGGTTGTGAAAGCCATTCGCCCATTGGCTGGTTGGATGAACATGCTTTTCCGAATGATGGTTCTTTTAAGGAACACAGTCAGAAGCCTATAAGGAATTTATTGTACGTGAAGAGAGCAAAATAAATAATTAAAATGTACAAACTCGACCTTCAGACGTTTCAAAGGAGCAGTATAGATGGTACATCCAAAAATGATATGTTGGTACTGCACCTTGTGTGGAGTATCAGTTTTTTTTTAATGACAAGCAAACCTCCTTCTATCTGTGAAGCTGATTTAGGTATTTTGGTGGAATCGTGACTGTATAGGTGTCCATATCATTACTTTTATTATCATTCTTATTTTAACTCATGAATTCTTTTATTATTAATCCGAATAGGGCAGTTACATGCATGGGGATGTTTGTAATTGTGTTAAAATTCATGAGCCTCATGTGACCGAGTTTGTGTGAATTCTAAGGAAGTTTTGATAATTATTCAGAATGTATGTGTATATATATATATATATATATATATATATATATATATATATATATGTATGTATATATATACATATATATATAATTTTTTAAAGTAGATTTTTGAAAAAACTAGACTTTTGGCTAAAGTAAGAGCTTTTATAAAAGTAAGGCTTTTAACAGAATTTAGGCTTTTTGCTAACGTAAGACTTTTCGCTAAAGTAAGGTTTTCGGCTCAAGTAAGACTTTTGGCTGAATTTAGGGTTTTGTGCTCAAGTAAGGCTTCAGGCTAAAGTAAGAACTTGTGCATATATATATATATATATATATATATATATATATATATATATATATATATATATGTATGACCTGATTTTGGTCATTTGTGGATTCGGGATATGAAGAAAAAAAAGGAGAGTGATAAGTGTACCATAGGCATGCGATGTAGAATATGCAAAAATAATAATCGGGGAAACGTTTAACACAGGTGTATTCTTCTTAGCTCCACAGGTGGCTTTTGCTTGTTATTATTCCGTTAACTATACCAGTGCACAGACAGCCGGACGGCAGGTTGGACTGTTTTTATTGCCACTACATGGCGCTACTCGTCTTTGTGGCGGCCGACGGGACTGACCTCGGGGCACTTGTCTGGACCCAGTCTTTGTAGGGTGGGCCAGACGGAATAACAAAAGGTGTGTTCACTAAGGGATCCGATCGCTAATTTCCTTCTCTCTGTGACGTCACAGGAGCACATCGACTGGACGATGCACTTGTCAGTTGTCACTCCGTCAGTTGCATTGTTGCAGTTCACGACTATGGGTGTGTGTTTCATATTTGGGTGCACTAATAGTTCCAGATAGACAGAAAGGGATTTGTTTCCACAGGTTCCCTAAAGACCCCGAGGTGTCCAAAGTATGGATGAATGCATGTAAAAGAAGTGATAGCATTAATGTTAAGGATGCCAGGATTTGTTCTGTCCATTTCCGGACAGAAGATAACGAAAGAAATCTTCAACATGAACTGCTACCACAACTTTGCCAGAGAAGTTATCACAGAATAAAGAAAACCGTAGTCCCTCTTTTAATTTACCTGTTAAGGACGTAAAGTCAGGTAAGGTTTAACAATTTGTTTACAATCTCATTAGTGCAACTTTTAGTGACATATCTTCGGTTGATAAATAGCCTGGACTAAATTCCTGAAATGAAGTACAAAATTAGAATAGGCCTAGCTTATGCAATGAATGAAGAAATTATCGCATTAAGGCATCCATCCATTTTATACTTTTTTTATGCATGTAAAGTTGTTCGAACAGGTGATTAGGCCTATGCGTAGTGACCTACTTCTGAGTAGTCTTCCTGTGCTGAGAATAATTAGGCCTAGATCTTTTATTTCTTAAGAACCCCACTTAGGGATATCGCGGGGTCAGAGCGTTGAATCTGGTAAATAAAGCATAGACCTATTCATGAGTCACGTAGTGTATGGAGAGTTAAGTGGCTTCCATTAGCCTAATCATCCAACAGCTTTTCTTATCTGTGAATAGACCCAAACTCATTATACACACACACATGCACACACACACATATATATACTATATATACACACATATATATATATATATATATATATATATATATATATATATATATATATATATATATCTATATATATATATATATATATATAAATGGGTGCTCGCACATAGGGTTAAGGGGGTGTTTCTTGTCTCACCTGGAATCCTGATTGTATATATTACCAGCGAAGGGTGTCGCCCCCCAAATATTTAATATTTGGTATGCGTTTAGCCTGAGCGTTAGGTGAACCGGTTACACTCAGTCTCTTCACCCCCCCCTCTCTCTCTCTCAAGGCGATCACTGGCATAGCCTTCTCTCTCTCTCTCTCTCTCTCTCTCCATCAACCTCTCTCTCTCTCTCTCTCCATTCCATCAGGTCATCAAATCAGAGTCGGAGTTACAAAAAATATTTATTCAAAGTAAAGTATTAGTTGAATAATTCAAGTTCTTACAAGTTAATCAATGGAATGATAATAGTTCAAATCTCACAGACAAACTAACTCAGATAACCCCCCGGTATTTAAATATCTCAATCAGTAATTAGTCACACCAATTATTTCTTCTCCAAAATACAGTCCTCTCACTAGGACACTCGTTCCCCTCACTAGAACCGCCTGTTTAAAAGACAGGAGAACACACTAGTGAGCACACAAAATCATAAAGACAAAGTCAAAAGATTAAATGAAATGGAACATCTTTACAAGATATGAAAACAAGCCATCCCTTTGGCTAAATTATAATAACTCACCCATTGCAGCCTGGAACGTCAACACTTTAACAAATAGTACTTTCGCAGAGCCATCCCAGCATTCTGCCTTTTCTCCCGTAGCTGTCTCCCCAGTTCTTGGCTAAACCAAGCCGTTATGAATAGACATAGTTCGTACACGTACAGACGAATTCACACCACTTCATCAACGCCCCAATTAACTGTCACAGCCAGTTTTCAAAGGCACCTTGAACAATAGCCCTACGACACTGATATGCTTAAGTAAGGAACTTTAACATCCCCCCACCCAAAAAGAGATGTCAGCATTCTTAGGTCATCCGCTTCGGACTCTGTCTCAATGAGAGTTAAAAATGATGATCTGCACATCACATTATAATGGTACATTAAACATATTATTAATCATAGCCCTCTTTTGTCTAACATATATTTTTTTGTGTGTGTGTGCACGCTTTCTTGCATATTCTTTCAATTACAGTAAATAAAAGGTATTTTGATTACATTGTATTCCATGTTAATGTGCTAAATTACCCTTAAGATATTCTGGAATACAGTCGAATAGCAAGGAGGCTATATAGAACTCCAAAATAATAATATATATATATATATATATATATATATCTATATATATATATATTATATATATATATATATATATATGATATATTTTATTATATAATATAATATATTTTTATTTATTTATTTATATATACATAATCTACTATTATACAACAGATCCAGACCGAAGTGAGAGAGCAGAGAGACGTGGGAGGAGGAGAACCGCCACTGAAGTTCTACTTAATTCTGATGCCAGAAGGGACGAAGATGAGGCAAATGAGCTGAAAGCAAGGAATGAAGAAGTAACAATTATTGAAAGTTTGAAATGTGAAATCAATATATTGTCTGCAGCAGGAAAATGCCACAATTGAAGCTAAGAATGAAGAGCTTTTTGTCGGGGGATTTATCGGTTGCAAATACAAAACTTCAGCGAGTATTTTTACTCGCTGAAACCTCTCTTTTCTGAGGAGCAATTTGAATACTTTTTTTTTCAGGAAAAACAATACGGAAATGGTCTAATTCAGATATTTCTTTGGCTTTGTCATGAAGAGCACTGAGTCCTATCGATATTTGAGAGTTTCTTGTAAATGACCAATCCCAAACATTACAACACTGAATTGATGGACGAGGCAGTTAAGTTGTGAACCGGTATGCTTTTACCTGTAATTGAGTTAATGGTGGCTAAAGGTAAAACTATGTCCCATACTGAAAAAATGTCTGTCTTCTGTTTCGATGAAATGAAGGTAGAATAAGATGGTCCTTTGATGGATCTAATGGCAGGATCTATGACCCTCATAAACAAATACAAGTGGTTATAATACGTGGTCTCTTTGGTAAATGGATGAAACCAGTTTATTATGAATTGGATCAACCCCTGACGAAAGATATCTTGTTTGCCTTGATTGATCAGTTTGAGAAGGGAGGTTTCCCTGTTGTAAGTATGACATCAGATATGGGAAGTACCAATCAAGGTCTCCTTAAAGCCCTTCAGATATCTGTTGATCAAAACTGTTTTGTTAATCCTGCTGATTCATCTAGAACTGTGTTTGTTTTTGTAGATCCACCTCACTTAATGAAATTGATAAGAAATAATCTAACTGACAATGGTTTTCTGATTTCAGGTAAAATGATAACATCAAATCCAATTTCAGAACTTGTATCTCTGTCTACTCGTGATGTAAAGTTAGCTCATAAGATAAATATGACTCACTTAACTGTCAAAGGTTATAAAAGACAGAATGTAAAGCTTGCTGTCCAGCTACTTTCTTCATCTGTGACGAATGCAATAGATTTCTGTCACAGTAAAAGTTTACTCAAAAGTATGCATTGTAGGGAGACTTCTGATTTAATAATGTTGATTCATCAGTGATATAATGAATTCTTGTATGAGAACGACTCTGTAGAAGCTAGCAGAAATGCATTTTTGGGAGAGAAACACCACATTGACATTCTTGACAAAATGATAACATTTGCTCAAGAATTACGGGTCAGAGGTAAAATGTATCCTTTTCAGAAAAGCATCATTATATCATCAAAGTCAGTCAAAGGATTGTACAATATGTTGCAAGAGAAATTTGATATTGAATACGTGATGACCAGGCGGTTGTGTCAAGACAGTGTTGAACATTTTTGTTCTTATATTCGACGAGTAGGGCATTGTCATGATCACCCATCCCCAGTAGAGTTCAAGTATAGACCGAGGAATTTCTTGTTAGGTAAGAACAACATTTTAAGCAATCACGGTCATAATGTCGCTCCCAATGATGATAACATGCCATGCATGAGTAATACTAGTGTTGGAACCATGTAAGTCTTGGGTTTCCAAAACCCCAGAAGAAAGTGACTCCAGTCATGTTGACTTAGACTGAATTTTGTATCTCTGCTCATCTCTTGATGAGAATTCCTCAGGTAGGTCTACCTAATGAGCTGAAGGAGGAGAATTTCGTAGATTTTTGGAGTATTCTGAAAATGGTATAGAAATGGAAGCCCTGATTATCTGAGGTTAACTAGCTCCTAATACAGAAATAAATATCCTTCCTTAGATTCCCAGATAATAATGAATGCCCTAAACAACGACAGGATCTCCAAAGTGAGGAGGAAGGTGTTGTTTAGGCTCAGTCCTCATTTTTCAATAATTTACAGGAAATGGAACAACTCTTTAAATCTTTTCATAGGGAACAGTTGAAACAAAGTGTTGATGGGATTACGAAATTAGTTAACATTTTCAGGGAATTAAACATAGATGCTCCAGAGGAAGTAATGAAGTTCTTTATTAGGTGCAGGATACATTTTAGGGTGAAGATATTAAATGCTGAAAGGAAGTCACAATTTCCTAAAGACAAAAATTATTCAGTAATTTATTTCAAATAAAAGAACACTATGCTAATTCAATAAAAGTCTGGATTTTTTTTTTTTTTTAGTTTTGCTCTTTTTTGTTCATATTCATTCACCCTCGTTACTTTCGTTATATGTATTCCAACAAGATTATATTCTGTATGGGTAAGGTCTTAGATATCTTGATAGAGCTGTGTTTATCAAGAGCTGTGTTTTAACTGATAGAGAGAGAGAGAGAGAGAGAGAGAGAGAGAGAGAGAGAGAATATTCTCCTGTATGGAAATTGTGAACACCAGCATAGCAACAAATTCCTGTCAAAACATAATCATTAAGTGCACTGCCCAGTCGACGCGCACCTGTGACGTCACAGTGCGTGAACAGAGCGACCTACGATCTCACCTATGTTATCCGTCTTGGGGCGACAGTAACGAACTCATCTGACCGAACGGCGGCCTGTTTCAAATGCCCCCCCCTTCACAGGGCATCGTTTATGCCAGAAGCTGATTGGTTATTCTGGCTCCATAGACACAAGGGCCAATCAGGAAGGGATATAGAGATGCGGGGGCGAGGGGTGGGGGGCACTCTTCTGAACTACACAAGCCACGCCAACTATTAACGTCTTTGGCGGTTGTCTTGTGTTGTTGCACAAACAGTATCATTATAACGGTTTCAAGGGACTTCGGAATATCACGGAGAGGCATATTCAACACTGTATCGGATCAGCTCACACGTCCCACCCAGCTGGTGTTATATAATTTTTAGTGAATATGATTTGGCAATGGAGGCTAGTCTTTGTATCATGAAATTCAAGATATTTAACATAGCCCAGGGCCGATGGATGACATGAATTTAGAACATTATTGAATTCGTCCATATTAAATGCATAATTATAGTCTAGACCTTCAAGTTTCAAAATTGAGTATGGTATTGCGTGTGTGTGTGTGTGTGTGTTCTTATATTTGAAAATGTTCATTTAGATTGGAGTAGGCACTTATGTTTTCAAAGTGTTTTCCCTATTATACTCGAGATTTCATTTGAGTCATGATATATAGTTTCCCATTTTGGGTTATTGAACTTCTTGGGTGTTTTACATATTTCCTATTCATTTTCCTTATTTTTCGCCGAATTTCTTTATAGATGCATTTGTTAACAAACTTGATAAATCATTTTCCTTGATGATATTTTTTTCAGATATTACAAGTTTTTGGCATTACATTTATTATATAATGGTTTGATATAAATGGGCCGTGTCTTATGTCTGCTAAGATTTCGACTTCATGCTTATTTGGTTTTACTGAAAGTTGCCAAGGTCAAAGTCTACCATGGAGTGGGGGGGGGGGGGGGGGGGGGGGGGGGGACGGCGGCGCAGGGGATTTCTTTGGGTGTGGCCTTGTTTTAGGTATGATTTTATCAGCAGCATTTACATGAAATTCGTGAAGAATTCACATATTGTATTGTGATTTTGGTTGTGCGGAAATGGTGGTATATTTCTGGTATGTAGATTGTAAATGTCCCAGTCTGCTTTTTGGATATTATATTTTACAGGTGGCAATAGAATTATTATTATTTAAATAATTAAGGACTATGGGTAAGTGGTCACTTGTACATAAGTCATCCAGGACATTCCACCCAAGTATTTCGGCTAGGTCGACTGAGCACACAGATATCTACTGAAGTGTGTATTGGAGAAGTGTGTGGGGGCACATCAATTCATTTAAGGAACGAAGTCATGTTCCAATACACATTTCCCTATGTTTGTTCCTGGTGTGTCAGTATGGTGGTTGTTATCCCAAAGGGGACTATGAGCGTTAAAATCTCCTACCATGAGTAGGGGTTCATGTAGATTATTAATTAATGTTGGTAGATCAATGAAATTCGAATGAAAATTTGGTTGGTTGTATAAGTTACAAATTAGTGATCATCTTTTTATCCGGCATACATAATCTGATAGCTGGTGTCTGATATATCTAACCCATTTTTCTGTGATGATTTATACTTTCCTAATTAGCCTTTGATCTCCTACTTTCATATTTATTACTATTCTGACTCACTGTTCCTCATCCCTCCTTATCATATATCCAAGCATCCAGACCATCAAATTTTGTGCTGAATTTGCATCCACATGAAAGGAAGTTATTCCAATATTCTAAATTTGTTTAATCACACAAATGATATAGGTATTGATTTTGGAAAGATCTGTTTATTTTTTAATCCTTATCATAAAAGTAAAAATAATGATTGTCCAAATATAAAGATAGGTCTCTTAGTGGCCACAGCCTTAAGTTACTGTGACATACTATTTTCAAATGTTAGCAGTAGAACAAAGATTGTATGTTAATTGAAAAGCTGGGTCTTGTTTAGGAATGCATAATCATAAGATTGCTTTCAATGTTAGGTAGGTAATTGCAGTTTTTCTTAATACATTTATACTAAATGAATGGCCATGTGAAGCAGCCTTTTAATAATAAAAAGACTGAGCAAGTTAATAATGACAATTCAAGTCTTCAATAGAAAATCTTTTGATGACCAAGGAATGCGCCAGTGACACGGGAACTATACCACATTGTTTGTTTGTATTGCGTTTTTGCAACATATATGGTTATGTTAATGTGGTACTGAACAGCAATTCTTGTGAGTGATAATATTGATTAATGATGTCTGTTGATAAAATTGTATTAAGTTTGATTTTTGGTGAAGCTTATCGTGCATTTTATTTGTGTCTGTACTATTCGGTGTGGTTTTTATGCAATGTCTGGAGTATTTGTAGAATGCAGCATTTTGAATTTTACTGAAGGGTGTGTAATGTATGTAGTCAAAGCATTCATTACTCCCAATTCTGTCGAAACTCTTAGAAAAAAATTGTTGCCAAGCCAGCTTGTATTCTTTTTGGAGAGGATAACTTATTGGCAAATAGCCAGAACGGTTTTAGAGCTCAGTTATCAACTGAATCTGCGCTTATGAAGGTTAATGAATATATTTATGAAAACATCGACACCCAAAAGATATCACTCCTCTTACTACTCGACCTTTCCAAGGCCTTCGACAGTGTATCTCACAATACTTACACACAAATGTAAACAATTGCATATTGATGAGTTTTGGTTTAAGGACTACTTAACGGACAGAGTTCAGTCAGTAAGAACTGGCTCAGTTTTGTCATTTTCTAGGAGCGTAGGTTACGGCGTGCCACAGGGCTCAATCTTAGGGCCTATACTGTTTCTCATCTATATTAACGACATGGCAAAAGCACTGTGTAAATATCATTTAATTCAGTACGCAGATGATTCTCAGATAATAATATCTGGAAATATTAATGAACTTGAAGATTTACTGAATCAGGCTGAAGTCGCTCTAAAAGAAGCAAAAAGACATTCTCAAGTGAATGGCTTAAATGTTAATGTGAAAAAAACCCAGTGTATATTTATAGGATCACGCCAGTTAATATCTAGATTACCTTCAAACGTAACTATACTTTTCGATGAGACACCTATCAAGCCATCTCATACGGTAAAGAACCTAGGCGTCCTTATGGACCAATGCATGTTATTTGATCACCACATCAGTCACATAATAAGAAAAGTAAATGGTGTCTTATTCTTTCTGAACCGCATAAAAGATACGTTAGATAAAACATCTCCCCTAACAATAATAGAGCCGTTGGCCTTGAACGTAATCAACTACTGCAGTAAAATCTGGGGAATGACAACTAAAGAGCAAATAGACCGGGTTCAGAAAGCTCGGAATTTCGCAGCTAAAATAGCTCATGGCGGGGCTAGAAAATATGATCATTTGACACCAATTTTGAAAGAGTTAGAGTGGAAGGATATTGAAACTAAAATAACCTTTGACCTCTGCTTGTTTACTTATAAAATTTGCAATTGTTTAATTCCCGACTGGCTTTTTGAATTCCCCACTTTGGGCGATGTACAAGTAAGACCTACTCGTCAGTCGAACGACCTCTTTGTAAGACGAACAGCTACTGACATGGAAACTAAATCAATATTGATCAAGGGGCCAAGGGTCTGGAACAACATTCCAATTCCAACCAATATAAAGATTGCTTTTCAAAAAGAAATTGAAGTCATATTTCCTTGAAAATAAATCATAGTGAGGGAAATTTAATAAGAAGTGGTTTGCCTTTCTTATGAGTCTTGGTCGGTGGTTTTTGTTTACAGTTTTCACTGTGTTGTGCTTTTGTTGAGTGGGTGATTTTGTTCAGAAAGCGTGTTTGGATTTTGGGTCGGTCTTAATTGATGATCTCAGTTATATACTGAAGATAAAAAAGTTAGTTTGGTGTCAGGCCGCAATATTAAGTTGTAATTGTCTTTTAAGCTTTCACATCATTTTTGCTTTTAACAGTCATATCATACTTGGTTTTGTTTTCATACTTAGATCATCCAGTGTTGTGGATGTGTGTTTACCCAGTCATGAGTTTCATTAATATATCACATTGTAACGGCAATACCTATGTACTATTCAGATTTTTCAGATTTTAGGTTCTGATTTTTTTAAGTTCTAAAGTTTTTAAGATTTTAAGTTCTAAGAAATCTTGTCAGTAATTGAACCATTTTGTACTTCTCATTATTGTGTATATTTCTAACTCATCATGTATACATTTTTAACAGTGATATGTAGAAAAGTCATTGTAAAATGAAAATGAAAATTTTAATTTGATTTTGATTTGATTTGATTTGATTTGACTCTCTCTCTCTCTCTCTCTCTCTCTCTCTCTCTCTCTCTCTCTCTCTCTCTCTCTCTCTCTCTGAATAGGAACATGTTATGCAGTGATCAAATAGCAATTCTATTGGCAAAATGCAAAGCAAAAATGGGAATGTTGTTAAGGCACTTCAAAACAAGAAAAACTGTACACATGATTATGCTTTATAAAACGCATGTACGTAGTCCACTCGAATATTGCTAATATCATATGGTACCCACATACTACCAAAAGGATATTGCACAAATAGAGAGTGTACAAAGGTCCTTTACAGCTAGAATAGAACAAGTTAAGGATCTTGACTACTGGGAAAGACTACAGTTTTTAAAATTATATAGTCTACAAAGGAGAAGAGAACGCTACATGATAATACAGGCATGGAAATAGATAGAAGGAATTGCCGAAAACATCATAGAGCTAAAAATATCAGAAAGAGCAAGCAGAGTTAAGTTAATAGTGCCTAAAACAAACTATACCAGGAAAACTAAGGAAAGCACACAGGACATTAATCCATTACATCGACAATGCAGCGTCTATTCAGTGCATTGCCAGCTCATCTGAGGAATATATCAGGAGTGAGCGTAGATGTGTTTAAGAATAAGCTCGACAAATATCTAAGCTGCATCCCAGACCATCCAAGATTGGAAAGATGCAAAAATATACCAGAAGATGCATTAGCAATTCTCCGGTAGACATTAGAGGTGCCTCACACTAGGGGACCTGGGGCAACCCGAACAAGATGTAAGATCTGTAAGATCTGTAAGGTCACTCTCTCTCCCTCCTCCCTCTCTCTCTCCCTCACAGACACACTCTCTCTCTCTTTCTCTCCCTCACTCTCTCTTTCTCCCTTCACTCTCTCTCTCTCTCTCTTTCCCTCACTCTTTCTCTCTCCCTCTTTTATTATTTTATTTTATTTATTATTATTTATATTTCCATTTTTATTGTTTTTATTATTAATTGTATTTTTCTTATATTAATTTTTATTATTTTTATTTGTCTATTAATATTTCATTACTATTTTTTATTTTATTTTGTGTTAAATTATTAATTATTGATTTTATTATTGAATTTTTATTTTTAATTCTATTATTATTATATTATTATTATTATTATTATTATTATTATTATTATTATTATTATTATTATTATTATTATCATAGTATGATTTTGTTATCTTTATATATATATATATATATATATATATATATATTATATATATATATATATATATATTTTTTATTATTGTTATACATATTTTTATTCTTATGTTTATTATTTTTATCTTTATTATTATCTTTATTATTATTCTTATTTTTATCATATTTATTCTATTATATTATTCTTTCTTTCATTTTATTATTATTTGTATTTGCTTAATTTAGTTTTTTATTATTTATTATTATTATTATTATAACTTATATTTATATTTTTGTTTTTTTTTTATTCTCATGTTTTATGATTATAGTTTTATCTTCTTCATTTATTTGATTTTTTTTATTATTTTTATTTTTGCCTTTTATTGTTATTTATATTATAATTTTTTTATTATTGTAATTATTTTATTGTTCTTGATACTTTTATTATTTTATCCTAATTTTTATTATTTATTTTATTTAACTATTATTACACCATTACTTTAATTTTCTACTTTAATTAATTTACTTCTATTTTTTAATAATTTATTGTAAAATCATGTATATGTTTGTTTCATTATAATTATTTTTATTTTTATGAAAATAATAAAAAAAATAGAAGCAATAGAAAATAAAATTATTAATTATAAAATGATAATAATAAAAATGTTTAAAAATAATGAAACAGAAATAATAAACCTAAAAATGAAATAAAAAAAAAATATTAATAAAATTTCAAAATAAAAATAATACGAATAAAATTAAAATTAAAATTAAATGATAAAAAACATAAAGAATTATAATAAACATAAAAATAATAATATAATATATTATATAAAAATAAAAATATAAAAATAAAGTAAGAGCATAAAAATAGAAATAATGAAGAGAATTTTTTACTAGTTTTTTATTTTATTTTAATTTCAATTTTATTTTTATTCTTATTTTTTTATTTTTAAATTTTAATCATTTTTAAAATTTCATTTTCATTTTCAATTCAGTTCTTTTATTTTTATTATTTTCATATTTATTTTTTATTCATTTTATAATTATTAATTTAATTTTAAGATATTTTTATTTTTATGTTTAATATTTTCATTTTTATCTTATGATTAAAAAACTAGAAATAAAAAAAATAATAAAAAGATATAAAATAAAAATAAAACAAAAATAATAAAGTAATACTAATAATTTTTAAATAAATATAATAAGAATAAAAATAAAATTATAACAAATAGAAATAATAGTAAAAGAATAATAATAGTAAAATAAAAAATCAATAATGAATTAATGATATGTATAAAACTAAGTAGACAAAAAATAAAAAAAACAAAATATGGAGACAATAATAAAATAAATAACAATAATAAATTAAAACAATTAAAAATAAAGAAATAATAATGAATATAAAACTATTATAAAATATAAATAATAAAAATCAATAAAATTATAAAATCTAAAATAAAAATAAAATAAAAATGTAAATGATGATAAAAATAATTAAAAAACAGTAAAACAAAAAATTGATAATAAAATAAAAATATCGAATAAAATATAAAAATAAATACAGTAAAACTAAACATGAAGACTAGAAAAATATAATAAAAATGATGATAAAATAATAAAAAAATGAAATTAAAAACAATAAATAAAATATCTAAAGAAAAAATAAAATTAAAAACATAGAATATAAGATGATAAAATTAAGTAAAAATAAAATAGAAATATACATAAAAATAATAAAAATAGAAATAAATAGTATGAAATAAATATAGATTTTAAATGATTTTGAAATAAATTTGTCATCAAAAAGAGGGAAAACTCTCTAAAAGGTTATAAAGTTGAAATGTTTTTGCAAACCTTTTATTGTTACATTTATTATCATTCTTTTATGTGATTTTTTATATGATTTCTAGTACAAAAGTTAACTCATCAAAAGAGGCCAAAAAGGCCCAAAAATATTGTATTTAAATTGATATATTTAAGGTTTTTTCTTTTTTCATTTTTTGTTTGTTTTTTAGGCGATTTTTATAATGATTTTTGAAACAAAAACAGCCAAAATAAAAGAGGAAAAACCTCTTAAAATAATGTGCAAAAATAGATTTTTTTTAACTTTTTATATACATTCACTGTATTATTTTAAGCGATTTTGAAATAATTTTTGAAATAAAAATCAGTCATCAAAAAAGGGACAACTATAAAAAAAACAAAAAATATGTATTCAAATGAAATTGTTTTTAAACTGCATTTAATTTCAAATTCTTGTCCTACTTTTAGCATATTTTCTAAATAAATTTTTAAACAAAATCAGTAATCAAAAAGAGGGAAAAAACTCTAACAAATTTTTTTTTACTAAAATTGATATATTTTTGAACTTTTTATGTAAATTCATTGTCATATTTTCAGGCGATTATTCAAATGATTTTTGAAATAGAAATCAGTCATAAAAATATGGGAAATGTACCAAAATACTATATTGAATGTAATTTATCTTCTTTAAGTGATTTGAAACAGTCAGTCATCAAAACAAGGGCAAAACTACTGTAAGTTTTGCATTCAATTGAAATATTTTTTCATCTTTTTTCTGTTAAATTTTTTTCCATTTTCAAGCGATTTTATAAAATAATTTTTTGAAATTAAAAACGGCCATCAAAAAAAGAAGACAAATCTCTCGAAATAATTGTGCAGAAAATGGAAATATTTGTTGAAGCTTTTTATTCTATATTTCGTGTGATATTTTTAGGTTTTGAAAATGATCCTGGAAATACAAATCAGTTGTTCCCACTGAATGATATCAACGCTTTAATTTTACCACTTACAGAGTAACAACCCAAAACAACTATTACAGTTTTTCTCCACTACACAGCAAACACTTATAAATACTTATAAGTTATGTACTACTCCTCAATGGCCCCTGTCCCACCCCTCAAAAACGAAGTGTAGTAGTAGTAGTAGTAGTAGGTGGGATGTGCCTTTGAAACGGCTCCCTTGCTTCTTTTATTCTCCTCCTTTGTTTGTTTGCTTGAGCTTCTTCTCTCTGAAATACCACATTTCTTTTATAAAATCTTTCCTTTTCTCCACTTCCTCCCTCAGTAGAACTACCAATAAGATATATTTGCTACTAATTTCCTCTTTATTTTCTTGATATGGTTGCTGCATAAAGCTATATCTATTTCTAATTTCATTGTATGCTGGACGTAAAGTAAGAAATGTTCTATTTTCATTTGTTCCTCACAGTATAAAACCTTTTGTATCTTCTCCTTTTATCCTATTTCTATCATTTAATCCTAGTATACTTAGTCTGGTCCTACTGATCAGCATTGTTTTTTCAGTGGTTATCATACCAGATTTCTTCTCTTATGTTTTCTTTATATTTTCTGTAGATTCTTAATGTTGACTTTTTCATTCATTTCTTTCTGCAATATTTTTCTGTCCCAATTGTTTATTATTTCTCTTAACTGTTTGTCTTTAACTGCTTCAATTTTACTTAAGTTTATGTTTAGTTCTTTCATATACTCTTTTACTTGCATTATCAGGGTTTTTTTTTTGTTTTCATACTGATCCATTGTTATCTCATATAGGAGCCTATTTCCACCACTCTTCAGTGTATGTTTTCAGGTAGAATAGTTTATTCTTGATATATCTAGATTGGCAGGAAGAGCCCCGATTTCAGATCTTAACGCACAATTTGCTGCGTACTTGGCGCTTTCAACATTGCTCTATATACTTGATTGTCTATCTCTGAAATTCATTTTTTGTTTTCCTGTCAAGTCTCATGACTTCCATCGCATACATGAATGAAGGCATCGCTAGTCCTTTCCAGTACAGTTTTCCTATTTTTACTCTGCTACAGCTTTTATTGATGACTGCATTAGCCATATTTCCATCTGCTTTGCTTTAATTTGGGCCCTTTTATCTGTTTCTCTGAAGCAGTCTTTCATGTTGTTGATTGTTACTCCTAGGTTATTTAATATTCTTAACTATTTTTATTCCTTCTATGTGCTCCATATTCTCCACATCATCGATACTGTACCAGTCGTTGATATCAGTATGTTACTCTTGTCCTTGTTTATTTTTGGAGCCACATTCACTGCGATTTCATTAGGGTTTTTATTGATTTTGTTATTTCTTCTAGTGTGTGCCCTAGTATTAATCCGTCGTCAGCATATAATAGTGCCACTATCCTTATTACTTCATTTCTAAAAACAACCTTCTGTTTGTATTTTCTAATTTTTCTATTATCAGATATGTTATTAATAGAAAGATAGGTTGAGCCATTGCATCCCTGTCTTATTCCATTAGTTACATTAGTTCTTTTTGTTCTGTATTGTTGAGGCATAGGCTTGTTACAATCATTTGTATATATCTTTTGCGACTGCATTTATTACTTCTGCATGTAGCCTATATTTCATCATGACCTCATGAGCTTTTTCCTGTTAACTGAGTCAAATGCTTTTTGGAAATCTATTGATACTACAAATAATGGGTCCTTTCTTCTGTACGTTTCTTGTATGCATTATTGTAAGATATATAAATGATCGATTCCTCTCCTTTGTGTGGTAAAGCCTGATTGCAGTTCATTCATTTTTTCTATGCTTCTAATATGTTTTTTTATTTTGGTTCTCAGGATCCCCATGAAGATTTTATATGATGCATTTGTTAGAGCAATTGGCCTTAGATGCTGTGGGGTTTGTTTTTGTTTTTTGGGCGTAAGTGTTGTTTTTTATTTAAACCCAGCTTTTCCTGCGTTTTCCTGCCCTTCAGTATGTTGTTTAAATAAAACATTCTGCCAATTCTTTTTGAAGGTTATTACTTTTGTAAGAGTAATTTGAACAGTACTGGCTTCATTCCATCTGGTCCTGGTGCTTTATTTGTCTTCATTTTTTCAAGTTGATTTTTTACATCTTCTTCTGTTATGTTGATTTCTTCCATGGGGTCTAATCTCTGTCTCTGTTGGGTCATACACTCCATGCATATGTTCCCTTAAAGATATATGGCATTTCATCTGCTGTCCTAATCTTTTCACTATTTCTTCCATTTCAATGTTTGTACTGTTCTTTTCTTGCTTTCATTCCATATCTCTCCTATTTTGTTTTCTTCTTTTGGTATATGTTTCCCAGAATTTTTACCAGCTCTTTCCTAGGGTTCGTCCTTCATCTGCTTATTTAATCGAATATTCTTATCCATTCTTTTTCTGATGTGGTCCTTTCCTCTAAGCATGTCTATATATTCCCAGATTTTCCTGTGTCTGTTTTTATCATTCATTATCTAATTTCTAATCTTTTCTTCATATTCTTCATATGCTTTCTTTATTATTATCTGTACTTTTGGTTTTGGTTTAAGATATGCTTCTTCATAGTATCTTTTTTCTTCTATTCTTGTGGCTTTTCTTTTAAATTTTGTTATATATCCTTCTTTGGCTTATTTCTTTCTTTATTTCTTTGGTGACCCATACTGGTTCTATTTCTTCTGCTTTCCTGTCTTTAACCTTCTTTTGATTATCTTCTCTAGGTTATTTGTTTTTGCTTCACTCATTGTTTCTTCCAACTGGGTTAGATCTCCTTTTCTGTCTTGTTGGCTTACTTTATACTCTATATATTCAAGGTATTTCCTAGCAGACTCTTCTGTGACTTTCAAATATGATTTCTTTTGTTTCATTTCTGAATGTTTGCCTTACTTTAGTGTTCATTTTGAATTGGACTTTTATGAGGTGGTGGTCTGATAGATCATATTCATCATTTTCCCTCATCTATCTCCATACATTCATAGTTTTTATACATATTTGGTTGACTAGGGCAAAGTCTATAGCACTGTTCTGATCTCCTCTACTCCAGGTTATCTCTCCTTTGCAGCTGGGATCTCCATTTAATAGCGTTAGGTCATATTTTTCCATTAGGTCCATAACATATTTTCCATTTTGGTCAAGTTCTTGTGACCCTATGAAACCTAAATGCCCATTGAAATCCCCAAGGACTATCACAGGCAGGTCTGTGGATTTTTTCTATGGCTACATGTAAGGCGCTTATTATTCTTTTATTTCTTTCTTTATCACTAGTTGACATGTAGACCAGAATTATGCTGAATATTGCTGTTCTATAATTAACCTTTACTATTAGAATGTTTTGTGTTCCGACTTTTCTTTTTCCATCTGGATCTCTCCTTTGGTTTTCTATACATTATTAGTTAAACCTCCTCCTTTGGTGTCGTCTTCATCTCTCATTGAGTCTACCACTCTGATGCTTGTTGGGAATAGTAGTAATTTTTGCTGTTTAAGGTGTGTTTTCTGTGATGCACATAATTGTGTTTTCTTTTGTTATCTCCACTAGTTCGATTATTTGCTTTTGTCAGTCCTTGGGTGTTTATAAGCTTTATTTCAAGATTTCTTGATATACTTCTGTCCTGCTCACTATTTTCTCACTTTCTCTTATTTACAAGATGCTTCTACCATCTAACCATTTATCCATCTTTTGCAAACCAAAGTGTACGAAAACCCAAAAAGTGTCTAACGAGGAATAGTAGTAATCAGCGTGACACATTACCTTTGTCACGTTCCTCCTCGGACACGTCAGAAGGGTTGCCAACAGTTTACGAACCTGCTCCGGGTTTGTCATATCCCGTGGGAGAGGAAACGATTGTTGTTTGTCATTTTCCTATTTAGATAAAGGTTTGTTAGGTTCGTCTTCTTCTTCTTGATGAGAGTTGCAGGATCAGGCGGTTTCATAGCTTTATACAAACAGAATCTGGTGTCTTGTTTACATATCGCCTAGTGAATATGAGACTACAATTTTCCTTTTTTTTTTATTTTCTCAGTGAGATGAAATGTAAGACAACTTAAATAACATAGAAATTATAAATGAAATGTGAGACAACTTAAACAGACGAAGAAATAATGAGATAAAATGTGAGAAAACTTAAAAAGACGTAGAAATAGGGAATAAAATGAGACAACTATAATGTGAGACAACTTAAACAGACGTAGAAATAATGAAATAAATGTGAGACAAATTAAACAGACGTAGAAATAATGAAATAAAATGTGAGACAACTTAAACAGACTGTAGAAATAATTGAAATAAAATATAGACAATCTAAACAGACGTAGTTTAATAATTGAGTATTAACAGTAGAGCAACTTAAACAGGTGTAGAAATAATGCAATGCACAGTAAATTTCAGATAAAAAGTTTAAGAAGGAAAGCGTCAATAGAGGAAAAGAGTTTCTGGCAACCCCTTTGGTAAACATTGACGATGATCATCATCAATTATAATGCCATAAGTAAGGATGAAAATCTCTCCTCTCATCCCCCCTCTCTCTCTGTATTGTATCATTGCAATTACATAATTACAATCACTTTCATAAAGAATTGAAGCTGCAAATGTAATAGTCAGCACCAGTGTTATAACTATGCCTTATTTTATAGAGTAAGAGTAAACTGGCAACGTATCCTGGGCCTTTGCTAATGTACTGAACCATTTAATTTTACATGAGCCTTTTATTACCACTGCATTATACAATTTCTCACTTTTATCGTTGTTATACACAGTCATTCATTTAGGGCAATATCAAATGACAGCAAATTACAATTATGAAATCATGAAAGCCCGTTCCTTTCAAAAGTTTGTCACTGTAGTTGTAGAATAACCAAATTGTTATAAAGGCACATTAATCATTTTCATATGCAAAATTTGCAATGTGTATTGAAAAGCTGAAAAATAATTTTCTACCAAATGGCAGTGGAATGTATGCATATATTTCACAAATTTCAAGAAAATATACCATCAAAACTAGCAAATTAAGAAACTCTCCAGTATTATGAAAAGAATAAAGGTAGATGTCGTGTAGGACCAGACTAAAATAATTTTGAATAAGTAACTGAGGCTGGTTGGAGCTGGAGCCAGCCAGTTCGTGCGGTCAAGATCTAGCTTATATTCTATATCAAGTTTTGCACACGAATCAACGGTCAGCGTTATGCATATGATAAACATCCAAACACATATCCACAAATTAAAAAGGATAAAACTAATTATTTATTTTTATGGATATTTGTGTGTGAGACTTATAAAATAGAATAGTAGTAAAAAGCTGTTGGAACTTTTTACGTGGTATTCCACACTCCACACCTAATCACACTGTGGGACAAGATAGGCCGTATTAGCTACGTCAATTCCACCTTTCGGCAACCCAGAGTTAATTGGCTGTCTGATCACTACGGATCAGTGATACAACCTTTTATAAACGGAATCCGAAACCTCAGGATTATTTATTGCGTAATAACTCAGTGGATCTTGTTCTGGGAGAGGACCTTCTGGCGCGCCACATCAGTGCACTGAAGGCCAGAAAGAAGGCTATACAGAGTGCTCAAGAATTGCTACTACTGCCAGGATGACTCCACGATGAACTGTTCTACCCATGGAGATGATCTCTCTTTTAAAGGAGGAGCTGGACGGATCTCAGGAGGAGAACCTTTTCCTCC